>NW_027183299.1:0-7500 GCF_041146395.1 Eulemur rufifrons | reverse complement strand
GTCGCCCCCGTAAGGGCCCTGGGCGGAGGCGTTCAGGCACGCCCCGGGGGAGGTGTGGGGGGGGTCTGCGGCATGGGGCAAAACACGCACGGTTGGCGACTCCTGAGCGTTCGCGGTCGGGGCCCCTGGTCCAAAAGCCCCCTCACTTCGAGGGGAACACTCCCCCGTCGGTATGGGAGAGGGGTCACCGAGGCAGACCAGGCCGGTGGCAGAGGCCCCCCACGGGGCCGGCCGGCACCACGTCGCCGGCCCAGCCCCACCACGATCGCCCACACGACCGTGCAACCACCCCCCCCTCGGGCAGGGTGGGAAGAGCACAAGCCGTGCGCTCGCCTTTCGAAGTCCGCCACGCACACATCGTGGGGACGCCGAGACAACGCCCCCCGCCCGCCCACGCAGCGCAGGAGGATGCCTCTAGGCTTGCCCGCCTCGACCCCCCCAACCCCAAGCACGCTGCTCGAGGGTGTACCCAACGCAGCAGACGCTGCAGCGGCGACCAGAGGGGGACGCCGGGAACGAGGACGACAACCACCGCTCGGTTTCGGGCACCTTGGAGAACAACCCGGTGCGCTCCGGGGGCACCACAAAAGGGCCACACAGACCCAGCAGCCGCGCGCCAAACGGGGCGCGCGACCGGGCGGGCGGCACGGCCCCGCACCCGTCCGTCGCGGGCAGGGGGGACCCCGGCCAGGCAACAGCCACACAGGGCGAGCGAGGGCTGCCCGCTGCGTCAAGAGGACTCACGACCCCCCGCCAACGCCACGAGGCCGAGGGCGGGGCGACCGCGGTCGGGCCGGATAGTCTCGCACCCGCGCCTCCCACGCACCGCCCACAGGCGGGGAAGGAGAGGTGAGGTGCCCGCGGGCAGAACGAGAAGAGCGGCCACCATTCACCATGAATGGACCGTCCCTCGCCTGGCACGCGGCTCAAGGCCCGGGAGAGCGCGACGTCACCACATCGATCAGGCCCCGAGGACGGGGAGGGTTGGGGGAGGTCAGTCAGACCGGCGAGGACAGCGATCGGAGGAGCCCGCTTCAGCCTCGCCAGCCCCGCCTCCCAAGCACAACCCAAAGACGAGGACCGCCTGACACGCAACGGCACAGAGCCAGCGGGGTAAGGGGGAAGGTTGCCGCAAACCTCCCCCCCTCCCCCGGGTGCCGTCTCTCGAGGGGACAAGAGACCAACGCGAGAGGCGGGCACCACCGTCGGGACACTCCGACGCCCTAGAGCCGGCGCGCGGGCCCAGGCGGTCAGCTCAAAGGGAACAGGGCAGGGCGCTGGATCCCCAGGAACCCAGAACCCTGTCCGCGTGCGGAGGCCCAACCCCTCCAGCGACAGTCGCCGAAGGACAGCGTGTCAGTACTAACCTGCAGGCGGAAGATGACGATATGAGGTGATCAAAAACACCGCGCAGGAAGACGGGGACCGAGCCACTTGAACACGCCTGCCCCCACGACACTCGACACGGCCACCTGTCCCCAGCAGGTCCCCAGCGCCAGCAGACAAGGGGCACTCAGGGACATCTGGTCGGCCCCCGTGGCGTAGAGGGCCAGGGAGGCCCTCACCGTCCACGCGCGCCACCCAGGGCCCAGCACGGGGACTTGTGGAGGAGAAAACATCGGGACGGGACCGCCACGGCCCACGAGCGGCCGCGGGCCGACAGGGGTCGCCCTCGCCGGCCACCCAGGGCCACCCAGGGCCCGGTCCCCGGCCCCAGCACGGGGACTTGTGGAGGAGAAAACATCGGGACGGGACCGCCGCGGCCCACGAGCGCCCGCGGGCCCACAGGGGTCGCCCTCGCCGGCCACCCGCGCCACCCAGGGCCCGGTCCCCGGCCCCAGCACGGGGACTTGTGGAGGAGAAAACATCGGGACGGGACCGCCGCGGCCCACGAGCGCCCGCGGGCCGACAGGGGTCGCCCTCGCCGGCCACCCAGGGCCACCCAGGGCCCGGTCCCCGGCCCCAGCACGGGGACTTGTGGAGGAGAAAACATCGGGACGGGACCGCCGCGGCCCACGAGCGCCCGCGGGCCCACAGGGGTCGCCCTCGCCGGCCACCCGCGCCACCCAGGGCCACCCAGGGCCCGGTCCCCGGCCCCAGCACGGGGACTTGTGGAGGAGAAAACATCGGGACGGGACCGCCGCGGCCCACGAGCGCCCGCGGGCCGACAGGGGTCGCCCTCGCCGGCCACCCGCGCCACCCAGGGCCCGGTCCGCGCCCCCAGAGTAGGACTCGGAGGAAGCCACGGACGACTGGGTGCCACTCACAGGGCTGTCCCTGCCTCCCGAGCGGGAACCAGGGAAAATGGGTAGGAAAGGCGAGGCCGAGGGAGAGGGACACGCATGCACGGGACGGCGGCCGGTCGCCGGACACCCTCCTCTCCCGTCCGCGTGTGCCGTCTCCTTCCTGTCCCCGCGGGGTGGGTCGGGTCTCCAAAGCGGCCACAGCGTGCTGGTCGACCTGCCCGGGCAGCCCCGCAAGCCGCCTGGCTGGCTGAGCCTGGAAGCGCGGCGACAACGTCCTCCCGCCACACAGCCCTGCAGGCCCAAGCTCTGCCTCCCAGATGTCCCAGCCGGCGTCCCGGCACGAACCAGATGGCCCCGCGAAGGCTGCTTGCTTCCCGGAACTCAGCCTCGCTCGCATCGGGGACTGTCCCCTGCTTTGCCTGCTGCACCGAAGATTCAGAGGACAAGAGACTTGTAGAAAAGCGGCCGCCAGGTGGAGCCCGACCACAACCGGCGCCAGCCACCAGAGGTCTGCTGCAAAACACGGGGCAACCCTCTGGAGCCCATCATTTCAGAGTCCAGAAGGTCCCCCGGGGGCATCAAACACAGTCCCCCTACTCCCCACGGAAGCCATCGAAAAATGACGGGTCAGTCTAGGGCCACGCCACCCTGAACGCGCCCAATCTCGTCTGATCTTGGAAGCTAAGCAGGCCCCGGCCTGGCTAGCACTGGGATCAAAGAAAGGATGGGTCGGCCCGACCACCGACATCGTCCACCAAACCCGTCTCTGCACAGACCACAACATAGCCGAGAGACAGACAGGCAGAAACAGAAAGAGAGAAAGGGAGAGAAAGGAAAAGAACAGAAAGAAAAGAGACGGAGAAACAGAGAGAGAAAGTCAGAAAGAAGAAAACAGTAAATAAGAAAAGACAGGAAGAGGGCACGGGGAAGAAAGAAAAAGGAAGGGAGGAAGGAGATAGGAAACACAGAAAGACAGAAGGAAAGAAGAAATAAGGAAAGAAAAGACAGGCAGAAAGAAAGAGAATGAGAAAAAGGAAGGAAGGATGGAAGCAGAAAGAAAGAAGAAAGAAAGAAAGACAGACAGAGACAGAAGGAGGGAAAGAAAGAAAAGAAAAAGAAAGGAAGTTAAGAGAGAAAAAGAAAGAGCACGGAAAGATGGAAAGAGAAAAAGATAGAGAGAAGGAAGGAGAGAGACAGTATAGAAAGAGACAGAAAGGAAGAAGGAAGGAGAGAGAAAGGAGAGAATGAGAAAGAAAGAAGGTAGGAAAGTAGAAAGGGGGAAGAAAGATGGAAAAAACAGAGATAGAAACACAGGATAACAGGAGAAAGGAAGAGAGGAAAGAAATACGGAAGGAAGGAAGGCAGGCAGGCAGGAAGGAAGACAGGAAGACTGAAAGAAGGAAAGAACAAAGAAGTAAAGAAAAGGCAGAAGGAGGAAGAGAAAGAAAGAAAGGGGGGGGGGAGAGATGATAGGATGAGAAAACCTTTCTGTCGTGGAATCATAAAACCCCTTCCTATCTTAGGATCATGAAACCCAGGGTGGAACTATGATACACTTCACATTCTCAGAGCACGCCGGCTGGTGAAACAAAGAAAGAAGTCAGGGACAGAGAGAACACATTCACGGGGCCTGGCCGGGGGCCAGGGTGGGGCGGCCCGAGGCTGTCGCCAGAGCCATCTCTGTGGCAGGACGTCGCAACACGCCTACCGGATTTTCCCATAACGCTCGCCCGCCGCCAGGTGACCCCCGTCATCCACCGATCCAAGTGTCAGCCTGGAAAGGACGGGCTCCCTCGTGGGGGAGGGAGCGTGGGGGCGGGAGTGGGTACACACTGGGTCGCAGGCCTCCTCCCGGCCCCTCTCGGACCACGTCTCTCAGCCCTCGGGCACACTCCCCACCACTAGTCGACCAGAGAGCCCCCGGGGGCGGGGGGCCGGAGGGGGGCGTCCACGGCAGGGAGAGAGGACAGGGACCCATCGGCCCGTGCTAGATGCCACGGGTGGAGGCAGGACCTGCTGAAGACACACGAACAGTACGGAGAGGTTCAGAGCGGGGCCTAGGCGCAGCCACTCACGATGATCTCACAGTTGGACTATCTGTCACGGTGGACCGAAGCGCATGAAGTGGGCGCTCCCGGAAACGGCGTGTGTGTGTGTGTGTGTGTGTGTGTGTGCGCGCGCGCGCGCGCGCGCGTGTGCCTGTGTGTGGGAGGGAGAGAGAGAGAGAGAGAGAGAGAGAGAGATGGGAGAAGACGGTCGGTACATTCACTCACTCCTGTACCCGGGCCAGTCGTTTCTCCCGAAGGACAGAAATCCATAAAACACCCACGTCTAAAGAGTGTTTACACAGAGCTAACCCTAGGTCGAATCAGTCTGGAGTCGAGTGCGGGGAATCCTATGGTCCCAAACTGGGACTCCAGTCCCGGCCCCATAGCAAAAGGGGGTCATTTCTCAGAAAACGCACGCACACAGAATCGGGTAACGTTTATACAATTTTATACCGTGGTAGTGACTTCCTTCCCCGCCCCCGTGTTCTTAGGATCGGTCTCACTACATAGTACTTTTTTTTTTTTTTTCTGAGCTTTATTTTATTTTATTTTATTTTACTGTCATTTCGTTAGAGATGATGGGGAGGGGTGGCGGGGGAGCAGGGCATAGTTCACTCACTGGAAGCCTCAAACTCCTGGGCTCCAGCGATCCTCCTTCCTCAGCCTCCCAAATCGCTGGGGCTACAGGCGTGTGCCACCATGCCCGGCTAATTTTTTTCTATTTTTGGTAGAGACGGGGGTCTTGCTTTTGCCGAGGCAGGTCTCGAACTCCTGACCTCAAGCGGTCGGTCCTCCTCCCCGCCTTGGCCTAGGATTACAGGCGTGAGTCACCAAGCCTGGCCTGGATCGGTTTTTAATAGGTAAGGTCTACGAGACATCCCAGTCCAAACATCGATTCGGTGGGTCTCTACAGGACTCCGGGCGGAGATCCGATCTGGGGTTTACAACGTGGAGAATTAAGGCCTGGCTAGCAAAGAGCCCAGTGACTGAAGAGGGACGATGCTCGTCAGTCGTACAGAGCCTGAAAAGATGCAACACGGGGAAACGTTTCCAGGTTCCTCTCAGAAGAGGATGTCAGATGAGATGCCGAAACGAAAAGAATGGGTTCAAGCCAAAAGGAAAAATAGATAAATAAGTCAATAAATAAAACTACGGGAGACAGCCAGGAGACACTGTTTCCTCAGAAATGGCTAGGAAGCCTCCCAGGATAACCTGGATAGCAGCATATGTTCCTCCTCCTCCTCCGGCTCCCTCTCTTGTGTTCGTGTTTGTTTTCTGTAAACGCCAAGATGGGGCAGGGGTGGGGGACACCACGCCGGGTGGGCGAGCAGATCACCCTTCCCACCACAGGAGGGAGCACACACACACACACACACCCACCCACCCACCCCAGGTCATCACTCTGTAGTTCCGCGTGAGTGAGGTGAGGCCCGGAACGGTGCTAGTAGCTTTCCAAGTGGTCAAAAAGAATGCACAATAACTGGACCGAGGCCTGTCTGGACGCTGTAAAGGCCCACTTGAAAACTTATGCTTGCTCGCTAGGTGACCGATGTCCGCTTGACCTATGTCTGTAATTGGAAATACGTACCTTGCGGAGATAAAACAAAGCAATTAACTTGTAACTAAGTGTTTAAACTTTCCAGCTGCCTGTCGTAAAATTGATTGTGCTTGCTTAACGCCTGAAAGAATGTTCCTTAATTGGAGCTATCTGTTTCTGTAAACCTGCTCGCTTAAAGACTGTAACCGAAACGAAACGGGGCCCGAGGCTGGTCCCGGACCACACAGCTGCGGAGTAGGTGGTATAGTGTTGTTTCAACCGCCGTGCCTAAAGTCACGGAGCTCTAGCTTAGGATAGTCTGAAACCTTCCTGCTTTTTTCGGCTCGGGGCCATTCTCTGTACCTGTACCCTAACAGGGCAGGGGGTGGTCGCTGGCCAGCTAATGTGGACTCATGACTTGGCTCAATTCGGTCTCTAGGTTGTCCTGTCTCGCACTCCGTACTATAACAGATGCCACACCGGTTCAACCCAGCTCTGAAGGAAAGAAATGCCGAGCGTTCCACTAGCCGGAGGAAGGCAAAACGCACCTCTGCCTTCCTCTGAGGGCACGTCTGAGTGAACGGGTCGTTCTCCCTGCCCGTCACCCCAAGCCCCTCATCCCGGACCCCACCACACCCGGCCTTGACCTCCTCGGCCCTGCCCACCAGGCCCCATCATGGCCTCTGGAGCCTGGGCTCTCTCTCTCTCCAGGCACTGGCACTGCCCCCCGCCCCCACCCCGGGACCTGAGATCCAGGGCCTCTGTCTCCCAGGCCTCCCAGCTGTCTTGACTTGCGGACTCAGTGCCTGCTCTGCCAGAGAGACCTCTTGCTGCGGGGTGGCTCTCAGTGGCTGCATCTCAGCGGTCTAACGTGTCCCCCACCATCCACGTGGCCGCCGGCGTCAGGCTTCGGTGCCGTAGTGCCACCCTGCCTCCCTTCCGGGGGAATCCCACGCTGCCTCAGGCCCATTATGACCTGGAAGAGGCTGCACCTGTGGGGTCTGCCCATTTCCACTACCCCCCCCCCACACACGTCACCCCCCGGTCCCCCCATAGGGGTTAGGAAGAAGGCAACACTTTCTGGTACAAGGGTTGAACTGAAGGGGCGAGTGAGTGGCCACCTGGCAGGGGCATCGCAACAGATGGCTGAAGAAGTCAGCCGCCGAGTGCAGAAATGTCACGGAACTTGGGGTGCCACTGCCTTGCTGAGATAGGGCCAGGGCAGGCTTTAAAAGGCTAAAATTCTGCCTGCCTTTGGTACGTTAATACAGAACCCATGGTCCTTTCTAATTTTTGATTCCCGGAGAGGCAGGAAGTATTCCAAATGGCCACGCCATGGCTTTTCTAAATTGCCCACAAGGCCTTCTCCGACCCAGCGGGTCAGGGGTTTGCTTTGGTGTTACATCGTGGTAAAAGAGACATCCCACAGCAGTGACCATGTCCATCGACTCCGTCGGCGCTCTCAGGCTCGTAGTCCCACTTTTCAGACAAGCCTGGATGGCCACTCCGTGTCACTCTTTGCCAAATGCCAGCCACTCTCCTCCCCGCCCCGCATCCCCCATTTGGCCACCACAACTCTTCATCCCCAGGCGCCCTCCGGTAAAGTGTGCTCCTGTCTGTACACCTACTCCGTTGGGGGCGGGGGGGGGGGGCCGGAAGTTGGCACAAG
>NW_027183298.1:25000-28334 GCF_041146395.1 Eulemur rufifrons | reverse complement strand
CCTTTCTTTTTCTTTTCTTTCTTTCCCTCCTTCTGTCTCTGTCTGTCTTTCTTTCTTTCTTCTTTCTTTCTGCTTCCATCCTTCCTTCCTTTTTCTCATTCTCTTTCTTTCTGCCTGTCTTTTCTTTCCTTATTTCTTCTTTCCTTCTGTCTTTCTGTGTTTCCTATCTCCTTCCTCCCTTCCTTTTTCTTTCTTCCCCGTGCCCTCTTCCTGTCTTTTCTTATTTACTGTTTTCTTCTTTCTGACTTTCTCTCTCTGTTTCTCCGTCTCTTTTCTTTCTGTTCTTTTCCTTTCTCTCCCTTTCTCTCTTTCTGTTTCTGCCTGTCTGTCTCTCGGCTATGTTGTGGTCTGTGCAGAGACGGGTTTGGTGGACGATGTCGGTGGTCGGGCCGACCCATCCTTTCTTTGATCCCAGTGCTAGCCAGGCCGGGGCCTGCTTAGCTTCCAAGATCAGACGAGATTGGGCGCGTTCAGGGTGGCGTGGCCCTAGACTGACCCGTCATTTTTCGATGGCTTCCGTGGGGAGTAGGGGGACTGTGTTTGATGCCCCCGGGGGACCTTCTGGACTCTGAAATGATGGGCTCCAGAGGGTTGCCCCGTGTTTTGCAGCAGACCTCTGGTGGCTGGCGCCGGTTGTGGTCGGGCTCCACCTGGCGGCCGCTTTTCTACAAGTCTCTTGTCCTCTGAATCTTCGGTGCAGCAGGCAAAGCAGGGGACAGTCCCCGATGCGAGCGAGGCTGAGTTCCGGGAAGCAAGCAGCCTTCGCGGGGCCATCTGGTTCGTGCCGGGACGCCGGCTGGGACATCTGGGAGGCAGAGCTTGGGCCTGCAGGGCTGTGTGGCGGGAGGACGTTGTCGCCGCGCTTCCAGGCTCAGCCAGCCAGGCGGCTTGCGGGGCTGCCCGGGCAGGTCGACCAGCACGCTGTGGCCGCTTTGGAGACCCGACCCACCCCGCGGGGACAGGAAGGAGACGGCACACGCGGACGGGAGAGGAGGGTGTCCGGCGACCGGCCGCCGTCCCGTGCATGCGTGTCCCTCTCCCTCGGCCTCGCCTTTCCTACCCATTTTCCCTGGTTCCCGCTCGGGAGGCAGGGACAGCCCTGTGAGTGGCACCCAGTCGTCCGTGGCTTCCTCCGAGTCCTACTCTGGGGGCGCGGACCGGGCCCTGGGTGGCGCGGGTGGCCGGCGAGGGCGACCCCTGTCGGCCCGCGGGCGCTCGTGGGCCGCGGCGGTCCCGTCCCGATGTTTTCTCCTCCACAAGTCCCCGTGCTGGGGCCGGGGACCGGGCCCTGGGTGGCCCTGGGTGGCGCGGGTGGCCGGCGAGGGCGACCCCTGTCGGCCCGCGGGCGCTCGTGGGCCGCGGCGGTCCCGTCCCGATGTTTTCTCCTCCACAAGTCCCCGTGCTGGGGCCGGGGACCGGGCCCTGGGTGGCCCTGGGTGGCCGGCGAGGGCGACCCCTGTCGGCCCGCGGGCGCTCGTGGGCCGCGGCGGTCCCGTCCCGATGTTTTCTCCTCCACAAGTCCCCGTGCTGGGGCCGGGGACCGGGCCCTGGGTGGCCCTGGGTGGCGCGGGTGGCCGGCGAGGGCGACCCCTGTCGGCCCGCGGGCGCTCGTGGGCCGCGGCGGTCCCGTCCCGATGTTTTCTCCTCCACAAGTCCCCGTGCTGGGGCCGGGGACCGGGCCCTGGGTGGCCGGCGAGGGCGACCCCTGTCGGCCCGCGGCCGCTCGTGGGCCGTGGCGGTCCCGTCCCGATGTTTTCTCCTCCACAAGTCCCCGTGCTGGGCCCTGGGTGGCGCGCGTGGACGGTGAGGGCCTCCCTGGCCCTCTACGCCACGGGGGCCGACCAGATGTCCCTGAGTGCCCCTTGTCTGCTGGCGCTGGGGACCTGCTGGGGACAGGTGGCCGTGTCGAGTGTCGTGGGGGCAGGCGTGTTCAAGTGGCTCGGTCCCCGTCTTCCTGCGCGGTGTTTTTGATCACCTCATATCGTCATCTTCCGCCTGCAGGTTAGTACTGACACGCTGTCCTTCGGCGACTGTCGCTGGAGGGGTTGGGCCTCCGCACGCGGACAGGGTTCTGGGTTCCTGGGGATCCAGCGCCCTGCCCTGTTCCCTTTGAGCTGACCGCCTGGGCCCGCGCGCCGGCTCTAGGGCGTCGGAGTGTCCCGACGGTGGTGCCCGCCTCTCGCGTTGGTCTCTTGTCCCCTCGAGAGACGGCACCCGGGGGAGGGGGGGAGGTTTGCGGCAACCTTCCCCCTTACCCCGCTGGCTCTGTGCCGTTGCGTGTCAGGCGGTCCTCGTCTTTGGGTTGTGCTTGGGAGGCGGGGCTGGCGAGGCTGAAGCGGGCTCCTCCGATCGCTGTCCTCGCCGGCCTGACTGACCTCCCCCAACCCTCCCCGTCCTCGGGGCCTGATCGATGTGGTGACGTCGCGCTCTCCCGGGCCTTGAGCCGCGTGCCAGGCGAGGGACGGTCCATTCATGGTGAATGGTGGCCGCTCTTCTCGTTCTGCCCGCGGGCACCTCACCTCTCCTTCCCCGCCTGTGGGCGGTGCGTGGGAGGCGCGGGTGCGAGACTATCCGGCCCGACCGCGGTCGCCCCGCCCTCGGCCTCGTGGCGTTGGCGGGGGGTCGTGAGTCCTCTTGACGCAGCGGGCAGCCCTCGCTCGCCCTGTGTGGCTGTTGCCTGGCCGGGGTCCCCCCTGCCCGTGACGGACGGGTGCGGGGCCGTGCCGCCCGCCCGGTCGCGCGCCCCGTTTGGCGCGCGGCTGCTGGGTCTGTGTGGCCCTTTTGTGGTGCCCCCGGAGCGCACCGGGTTGTTCTCCAAGGTGCCCGAAACCGAGCGGTGGTTGTCGTCCTCGTTCCCGGCGTCCCCCTCTGGTCGCCGCTGCAGCGTCTGCTGCGTTGGGTACACCCTCGAGCAGCGTGCTTGGGGTTGGGGGGGTCGAGGCGGGCAAGCCTAGAGGCATCCTCCTGCGCTGCGTGGGCGGGCGGGGGGCGTTGTCTCGGCGTCCCCACGATGTGTGCGTGGCGGACTTCGAAAGGCGAGCGCACGGCTTGTGCTCTTCCCACCCTGCCCGAGGGGGGGTGGTTGCACGGTCGTGTGGGCGATCGTGGTGGGGCTGGGCCGGCGACGTGGTGCCGGCCGGCCCCGTGGGGGGCCTCTGCCACCGGCCTGGTCTGCCTCGGTGACCCCTCTCCCATACCGACGGGGGAGTGTTCCCCTCGAAGTGAGGGGGCTTTTGGACCAGGGGCCCCGACCGCGAACGCTCAGGAGTCGCCAACCGTGCGTGTTTTGCCCCATGCCGCAGACCCCCCCCCCACACCTCCCCCGGGGCGTGCC
>NW_027183298.1:0-12500 GCF_041146395.1 Eulemur rufifrons | reverse complement strand
TGCGGTTGCGGGCTCCTCGACTCCCTCTCCCTAGTACCTCACTGGGTGTCCGAAGGCGGGACTACTTTTTTCTCCCGCCCACTGGCTCGCTAACGCCTCCGCCTCCGCCGGTGTCGTGCCGGGACCCCATGGTCCATGGGGTTGACCAGATGTCCCGTCGCACTTAGTCTCTGCGAAGCCGGCCCCGTCGACGCTATGGAGGGGCGTCGCCGCCAGAGGGCGCTGCGGTTGCGGGCTCCTCGACAACCTCTCCCTCGTACCTCAATACGTGTCCGAAGGTGGGATTTTTTTTTTTTCTTTCCCCCTCCACCACCACCCCCCGCCCGCCGCCGCCTAGCCCGCCTCCGCCGCCTAGCCCGCCTCCGCCGCCTAGCCCGCCTCCGCCGCCTAGCCCGCCGCCGCCTAGCCCGCCTCCGCCGCCTAGCCCGCCGCCGCCGCCGCCTAGCCCGCCGACGCCTAGCCCGCCGCCGCCGCCGCCTAGCCCGCCGACGCCGCCGCCTAGCCCGCCGAAGCCTAGCCCGCCTCCGCCGCCGCCTAGCCCGCCGCCGCCTAGCCCGCCGCCGCCGCCGCCTAGCCCGCCGACGCCTAGCCCGCCGACGCCTAGCACGCCGCCGCCGCCGCCTAGCCCGCCGCCGCCTAGCCCGCCGACGCCTAGCACGCCGCCGCCGCCGCCTAGCCCGCCGACGCCTAGCCCGCCGACGCCACCGCCTAGCCCGCCGAAGCCTAGCCCGCCGACGCCTAGCACGCCGCCGCCGCCGCCTAGCCCGCCGACGCCTAGCCCGCCGACGCCTAGCACGCCGCCGCCGCCGCCTAGCCCGCCGACGCCTAGCCCGCCGACGCCACCGCCTAGCCCGCCGAAGCCTAGCCCGCCGACGCCTAGCACGCCGCCGCCGCCGCCTAGCCCGCCGACGCCTAGCCCGCCGACGCCGCCGCCTAGCCCGCCGACGCCTAGCCCGCCGACGCCTAGCCCGCCGCCGCCGCCGCCTAGCCCGCCGACGCCTAGCCCGCCGACGCCGCCGCCTAGCCCGCCGAAGCCTAGCCCGCCGACGCCTAGCCCGCCTCCGCCGCCGCCTAGCCCGCCGCCGCCTAGCCCACCTCCGCCGCCTAGACCGCCGCCTAGACCGCCGCCGCCTAGCCCGCCTCCGCCGCCTAGCCCGCCGCCGCCGCCGCCTAGCCCGCCGACGCCTAGCCCGCCGCCGCCGCCGCCTAGCCCGCCGACGCCTAGCCCGCCGACGCCGCCGCCTAGCCCGCCGAAGCCTAGCCCGCCGACGCCTAGCCCGCCTCCGCCGCCGCCTAGCCCGCCGCCGCCGCCGCCTAGCCCGCCGACGCCTAGCCCGCCGACGCCTAGCACGCCGCCGCCGCCGCCTAGCCCGCCGACGCCTAGCCCGCCGACGCCGCCGCCTAGCCCGCCGAAGCCTAGCCCGCCGACGCCTAGCCCGCCTCCGCCGCCGCCTAGCCCGCCGACGCCTAGCCCGCCGACGCCTAGCACGCCGCCGCCGCCGCCTAGCCCGCCGACGCCTAGCCCGCCGACGCCGCCGCCTAGCCCGCCGAAGCCTAGCCCGCCGACGCCTAGCCCGCCTCCGCCGCCGCCTAGCCCGCCGCCGCCTAGCCCGCCTCCGCCGCCTAGACCGCCGCCTAGACCGCCGCCGCCTAGCCCGCCTCCGCCGCCTAGCCCGCCGCCGCCGCCGCCTAGCCCCCCTCCTCCTCCTCCTCCTCCTCCTCCTCCTCCTCCTCCTCCTCCTCCTCGTCCTCCGCCGGTTTCGTGCCGGGATCCCATGGTCCTTGGGGTTGACCAGATGTCCCGTCGCACTTAGTCTCTGCGGGGCTGGCCCTATCGATGCTATGGAGGGGGATCACCGCCAGGGGGCGCTGCGGTTGCGGGCTTCTCGACTCCCTCTCCTTCCCCACCCCTCCGCTCGCCCGCTCCTCCTTTCTTTACTCCCTATCGCCCCGCCCCCTTTTTTCTCCACACACACGCAATTATCACGCTCACGAACTATCCCGGGACCTGGCGTGACTTTCATCGCAATCTCCCCCCCCCCCCGGACACACACACATAGAGACACACCCTCCCGGCAGGGAGCACCCTGAGTGGTCGTGCAGATGTCGCTGCTGCATGCGGCCTCCGCATGGGTTCGCTGGTTGACCAGATGTCTGGTCCTTGGGTGGTTGACCGGATGTCTGGTCTGTGGTTGTCATCCTGACAGGGAGGCTTTGGGACGGATTTGGTCTCTCTGGCCTCGCTGCCCCTAGGGGTCACCCTGCGATCGGTATTCTTCTCGCGTGGGGCGAGGGGGCGCTCCGGAGCATTCCTCTCCTCTCGGAGTTTCTGTCTGCAGTCTCTCGACTTGCTCTCACTCCCCTACCCTGCTGTGTGACTTTCTTTTTGGTCCTTTCATTTTATCTATTCTCTCTTTGCCTTTTCCTGCCCGCCTTTCCGCTCCCCCCCCCCCCGGATTCATGGTTTCACGTCACGCGGGTGACGTGCCGACACACCAGGAGGCCCTTCTCACACGTGCGCGTGAACACGCAATCAACACGTTTATGAACTAGAAAGGGATCTGGTGTGACTTTGCTATTATTTCCCCTCCCCTCCTCCCCGCGCTGAGAATGAGTTTCCCCGGGCTCGTGTGCCCGCCTGGGAATCGGCTGCAGACGCCATGGCCCCGGGTCGACCACATGTTGCCCTGGGGTCCACCAGATGTCTCTGGCGAATTGGGGCCCTAGGGTGCTTGTGACGGTGTGGTCACTAGGTGTCGCTCTGGGCTCAGTATTCTTCCTTCTCGCTGTGACTTTGGTCTCTTTTTTTCGAAATTTCTTTCTTTCTTCCTCTTTTGCCCTGTTTCCATTTTCCCTTCTTAATCTCTTTCTCTCTTTTTGTTGCTTTTTTTCCACGGCAGATGGGTGATGTGTGTGTGGAGGAAACGCGGCGTCAGGGAGAAGACACATCTCACACGTGCTCGGGAACACCCGATCGTCACGCTTCTGAGTACCGACCGATGGATCTGGTCCCGAATTTTTTAATAGTTTTCTCCTCTCTCTCTCTCTCTCTCTCTCTCTCTCCCTCCCCCCCTTCCTTCTCTTTCCTTTCTCTCCCTTCCTTTCTTTCTTTCTCTCGCTCTCTCGCTCTCGCTCTTCTTTTCTTTCTGACAGAGTCTCTCGTTCTGTTGCCCTGGCTAGAGTGCCATGGCGTCAGCCTAGCTCACAGCAATCTCAAACTCCTGGGCTCAAGCGATCAGACTGCCTCAGCCTCCCGAGTAGCTGGGATTACAGGCATGTGCCAGCATGCCCAGCTAATTGGATATACGTGTGTGTGTGTGTGCGTGTGTGTGTGTGTGTGTGTGTGTGTATATATATATATATATATATATTTTTTTTTTTTTTTTTTTTTTGAAACAGAGTCTCACTCTGTTGCCCAGACTAGAGTGCCGTGGCGTCAGCCTAGCTCACAGCAACCTCAAACTCCTGGGCTCAAGCGATCCTACTGCCCCAGCCTCCCGAGTACCTGGGACTACAGGCATGCGCCACCGTGCCCGGCTAATATTTTTCTGTATATATTTTTAGATACTGTTTCTGTATATATTTTTAGATATATAGTTTCTTTCTATTTTTAGTAGAGATGGGGGTCTCGCTCTTGCTCAGGCTGGTCTCGAACTCCCGACCTTGAGCGATCCACCCGCCTCTACGTCCCAGAGTGCTAGGATTACAGGCGTGAGCCACCCCGCCTGGCGTGTACGTTCTGTATTCACAGACAGACGGAAGGCAGGGAGAATGTTACCCTTTCAAAGCCCGCCCTGCTCGCCTCTCAGCCCACCGATGGCACTCTGAATCCCGTGGCATTCCTTCACTCAGCTGAATTCTTCAGCACCCGACCCCCCCCCCACCCCACCCCCGTGCCACGGGAGTTCGTTCTCATGGCAGAGCCATCGAGGCTGTTGCCACACGTGTTGTAGGTGCCTAGGCAGACTGTGCCCTGGCCCCGAGGAGGTACGGAACCGCCTATCGCCTCGGGAGGGAGGGACAAGATGTGTCCGTGTCCAAGGCGACGTCCTGTCGATCACGAGGAGGCCTGCAAAGGCTCGTATCTGCCAGGCATTGAGCCACATCACATGAAACACCGGTGTGTTCCTTCACTTAGGTGGTGTCGCGTGTTGATACTCACAGAGGATGATAAACCCACTCGCATGCCGGCTGAGCCCCCTGTGTCTCCTCCTCTATCCACTGAGGGAAAAAACCGCAACGAAAGGTAGAAAACCACAGGGGGGGAAGAGAGCCCGTCGCTCTCCCTATGTGACCGTCCGGAGTGCTCGTTCAGATGGGAGGAGGTGTGTTTGTGTGTGTGTGTGTGTGTGTGTGTGTGTTTCATTGATTTTGGTGCCATCTTTTCTCTGCAGCTGCGTCAGAGGACAGCGATTTTTCCGATTTTCACTCCGCTGAGTGAATTGCCTTTTGAAGAGAATGTCCACAGGAAGCCTACGGTCCTCCCGCGGGGGTGGCCCTCCTCTAGAAATGAATCTCGTTTCTTGAACGGAGGGGACTTGTTGACGCCATCATGCTTTCGGGACGACTTCTCAGACGCTAGCTTTGGACCGCAACATAGGTGCCCCCGACATTGCCTCAAGGGTTCCGTGGTGCCTCCTGTCAAGAGACCCCACCGACCGTCCCCAGCCTGCCCGCTCAAGGGAGCCGGGCCCCTTCTGATCTGTCCGCCCGCCGGTGAAGCTCCCTCCCGAGGGTCGGAAAGCCCACCTGTTTCCCAGTTCGGTTGAATGATGGGGCACCCGGGCAGGGCACTGGCACCGAGTGACTCCATTCTGAGTCTGTCTGCTCTGGGGGGCGGGGGCGGGGGCGGGGGCGGGTGGGGGGGGCAGTTCCGTCTCGACCCGGTGGCCTCCTACCGACTGACTCGATGGGACGGACCATTCTCACTCAGGATCGTGTACCTTCTTGGCCTAGGCACATCCCGGCACTTAAAGCCACTTTTCGGGGACACTCTCCCACGTACAGATAGATGGCCTGCACGAGTGCTCTTCCTTTCTCGAAACACTGGAAATCTGTCCTCAATTTTACCTGACCTACCTGACGGTGTGTGATAAAGGAGCATAGAACCCTCAGCCACCCTCCACCTTCCCGCTGTCCCGAGAGACAGTGCCGAGCGTGAAATTCTATCCCTGACTCTCTGTGTCCACCGGAACGTGGCCTGACTGCAGTGACGTCAGCTACGTCAAGTCGTTCTCTGGGTAGGGAAAGAACTTAACCAGATAGGCCCTATCGGTCGCTTCTCTGTTCTGATAGTTTTGTGGCAGCCATTTCTTTCCCCCTCTCTTTTCTTTTTCTGTCTCTCTCCCCCACCCCCACCCCCAAATTCTTTCTACGAAGACGTTTAGGATGTCAGATTCTGGCCACATGCCCCCCCTAGGCATACGGGGGCCAGCATAGACAAAGGTCTTCGGTACCAAGTGTTCATTCCACGGTGACAGATATTGCCACTCTTGTATTGACCAGGGCGAGATGGTGAGTGGGTCAACTCTGAAACTCCCTGTACTCTACTTCTCTCTTGGGTAGGTCCCTGCCCCAACCCTCCGGCTTCTAGCACACACCCAGGGGCACTCTCTCCTCTCTGGATAAAGTTCCAGATGATCCGATCCGCTCCGAGGAGGAAGGGGAGCTGGCCGGGCCACCCACTGTGCGCCCCACCCCCGTCAGTCATAGGGTCCGTTCTTTTCAGGATGACACCGGCAGCGGTTGCTGGGTGTCACCTAGCGGCCACTTTGATCAGACCTCGGGATCCGGAAAGTCAGGTGACGTTGGGAGTTTAAGAGCTGACTCCCGGGAGGTGTGGAGGGCGGGGAGGAGAGCACGGTCCGGACGGTCCCACCCTCTTCTTCCCGGGCCCCGCAGCTCTGGGCCCGCCCGGGGCAGCCCTAGCCTCTAGCGGGTCTCCGCCCACCCGCCCTGTTGTCTGCGGGAGGCGCCCCTCCTCCCGCTCTCTGCCTCCTCCCGGGACCGTAGGCCTCTGCCCGTCGTCTTTTTTATTTTTATTTTTTCCCTTTTGTTTGTTTCTCTTTTATCTTGTGTTTTAGGCTTATCGAATATCATATCGTATAAAAACTTAAATCACAGAATGAATTATATTAAGTAACAAGATGTGGCTTTTTATCCTACGCCGAGAACGATGAATTTTTCTCTTCGTGTCCATTTTCCTGTCCTGGAAGAAATACAAAGTTGCTCGTGATACTTCCCCATCATCTTCCAGTTTCCCCGACTGTCAACACGATGTATTCGATCGTATATCTTTGTGTGTGCACGTGGGCGCCTGTACCTATTTCTTTTCGGCATCAGTCTCAGGTCTTTTGGCACCTAGGGGGGAAAAAGGAGAAACCAATAAAGGACAGAAAGACGTTCTGTCGTTTTACGCTCCCCACCACCACCACCACCACCACCACCACCACCACTTTTGGGAGCTTGTAGTCTGGCCTATGTCCCCAAGGCAGGTTAAATCTTTTCTTAAAACTCCCAAGTGGTCCCCTGCCCCGCCCCCCCCCCCAGGTGGGCGGCCGGCAGAGTTCACAGGCTTTGTTTTTGGCAGAGCCTGGACGATTGAAATAATTAACCACAATCAACGCTAAAGCTGAGAACCCCTCCCCCCCTCATTAAAAGCTCTGTATTTCTGCCTAGCCCTATGTTCGGGGAAATTCGGAGGCTTGAGATGGGAAGGTCTACCCTATTTTCTCCTTTACCGGCAAAATAGACTCTCTCTTTCCTTCCTCCTCAAACAGCTTGTCCTCGTTATTCGGCCTCGTGGGCAAGTGGCCGAGCTTTCGGTAACACCAAGTCTTGTAAGTTGTGTTGTGTTATCGGTCTTGTTTTCTTTCTTTTCTTTTCTTTTCTTTTCTTTTTTTTTTTTTGAGACAGGATTTCTTTCACTCTGTCCTCTCCCAGGCCGCCTTGGCCTGATTGTAGCTCACAGCAAGCTCCAAATCCAGGGCTTAAGTGATCCTCTCTGCCTCAGCCTTCTGAGTAGCTGGGACTATAGGCAAATGCTGCCACACCCGCCATAATTTTTCTTTTTTTTTTTTTTTGTTGGTAGAGATGAGGTCTCATCGTGTTACCCAGGCTGGTCTCCAGCTGCTGGGCTCAAGTCACGCTCCCGTCTCTGCCTCCCAAGTTGCGGGGATCACGGGCATGAGCCACCATGGCCAGCCAGGTTATTTAAAGGTGATCGCTTTGCTATCCTGATACAAAACCCCAAATGTGCGAGTTTAAGGCACCAGACGGAGGGAGTCTCCACACTACATCGTCACGAACATTGAGGGTGGCTCACGAAACAGCTGGGATGTGGCCACACAGTAGTGATCGAGGAGATATATTCTAGTGGGATAGCAGAAATATAGAATGTCCTGAAGACACTAAATGTCGGAATGCCACAGCAGTCAATGGCTGACAAACTTCCATTCCATCGTGTCATGGTAGGCGGCTTACTTTTCTCCTGCTCCCTCGGTATGATTAAGGCCTGACGTAGAAAATGTCTACGTCTCATCCAAATCCATCGAGACGATGGAAGGGGGAACTGGGAGAGGAATAAAGAAAAACAAGAGGGGGAGAAGGAGGAAACTGCCTCCCCTGCCCCCATGCTACCCAATTAATAAATGAAGAATGGCCTCTTCCCTCCTCTTCCCAACCCCTAACTATGCCTGGAGGTGTATCGTAGGCCTACAGTCCTAAGAAATGTACAACTACTGATAGTAATGGGAAGAAATGCAGTCTAATAGGTTTCTGTGCAGTGGGACACCTGGCCAGGGCACTTACGGTGAATGGAGCTTGCAGGGCGGGCGGGAGGTTGCTCTGGGTGAGTCTGTGAGTTGGCGGTGAGTGGTGAGTGAATGTGAAGGCCTAGGACATTACTTACTGTAGGTTTTCATAAACCCTGGACACTTAGGCCACACGACATTTACCTTTAGAAATTTCTTTCTTCAATAATACATTAACCTTAGCTTACTGTAAGTGTTTTCACTTCATAAACTTTTCCATGGTGGTTTGGCTTTTTTTTTGTTTGTTTGTTTGTCTGTCTGTTTGTTTGTTTGTTTGTTTTTCTTTCTTTTAAACTTTTGGACTCTTTTGCAACACCACGACTTAAAACACAAATGCGTTGCACTGTTGTACACAGATATTTTCTTTCTCTGTGTCCTTATGTGTTCCGTAAGCTTTTTCCTACTTTTAAAGTTTTTATCGTTCTATGCACTTTTCAAAATAATAAAAACTAAAACGGGGGGGGGGGTGGGAGAGGGAAGGAGAGAAATACACACACATGAATATGTTTCCCAAGTGAACTGAGGAAGGGGGCCGAGTCAAGGTTCTCAGGGAGCCACCAGTGATGAAACGGTCAGGCTCAGAATCAGCATTGCAGAGTGGCTGCAGAGCCGGGGGGCCTGGACTGGCTACCTGGACGACACTCCGTGTTTGGTAACTTGGCGAGTCATACATCCTCTTGAGCCTCAGCCTCTTCATCTGCAAATGCAGAAATCATGGTGCCTACCCCACAGGGATATTGTGCAGAGTGAAAAAGCAAATGCAGGCAAAGCCCACAGAAGCACGCGTGGTAAACAGTAAGCCTTTAATCGTGGTCACAGTCGTTGTTATAGGATCATCTTCCTATGTCCTTGTCTTTTAAAGATTAGCAGAACCTCCCAGAAGATGAGAATGGGCTCCCCCTGAGCAAGTCTCGGCTGTAAAGTCACAGGCATGTTGAGCATGTGGCACAGAAGGCAGAATAAAAACCTGATCCCGGAACATTATGTTCCTGCAGGACATGAAATCATTGAAGGTATGGGAAATCCTACCTCATATCCGTTTTACTAGAACACCTATGATTGCGTACGCACATGGACGCACGCGCACGCGCACCCCAAACTTTTTGAGCTTCACAAAACAGCGTAACCAAGGAACACACTATGATGCTTCTTAGCGATCTATTTAGGCCCAGGTTACTCGTCACTCTGAGCCTGCCTCCTTATCTGTCCAATGAGAATAGTGTTTGTCACAATTATCGTCATCGTCATCCTACCTAACGCTTCTGGTAAAATTGAAGTGTGAGAACACCCGCTAGACAGAAAATCCATGTTATCTCTCAATTTTTCTTCCTCCTGATTTCTATCTGAATCTGTGAGCTCGCTTTGGTTCACTTCGGTTTTTCAAGAGGCTCCGGTTACCTTCTCTCCCACCTATATCGGATTGGGTCTGACGGAAGAAAGAAGGAAAAAAAAAAAAAAACATAGTAAAGAAAGCAGAACAACATTTGTTTCTGAAGCAACCGATCAAACATTGCTGATGAGCCGGTCTTTTCTATTTCAGTAAACCAAGGAGGCCTATTGTCACGAGGATGTGAGGGGCCCGGGTAAGATTGGATGATTACCCCTAAAGGAGACAAAGCAGACAGACTATGGCACATGTGATCTTAGCAAAGAGAATAAACAGTGACCTCTCTGCCGAGTTGGGCCTTAGCATACCAAAGGGAAATAAAGGTGTAATAGGATGCTCAATTTTTACTCTGGAAACAGAGGTTGGTTGGGCACTGAACTGAGAACACTGAATTTTTTACCCTCCTTGATATTCACATAGGCTTAGAGGAGGCAAAAAAAAAAAAAAAAAAAAAAAAGAATACTGAGCCTATAAGTCATCCCTAAAACTCGGATTTTATGTTCCCTTGCCTTTTCATAACTGAGCAACACACAACATTAAAGAATGGACACAGGCCGGACGCGTTGGCTCAGGCCTGTAAACTTAGCACTCTGGGAGGCCGAGGCGGGAGGATCGCTCAAAGTCAGGAGTTCGAGACCAGCCCGAGCGAGAGTGAGACCCCCCCGCCCCCGTCTCTACTAAAAATATAGAAAGAAATTGTCCAGACAACTAAAAATATATAGAAAAAAATTAGCCGGGCATGGTGGCACATGCCTGTGGTCCCAGCTCCTGGGGAGCCTGAGGCAGGAGGATCGACTGAGCCCAGGAGTTTGAGGTTGCTGTGAGCTAGGCTGACGCCACGGCACTCACTCTAGCCCGGGCAACAGAGTGAGACTCAGTCTCGGGGGGGGGGGGGACCCAAAAACAAACAAACAAACAAACAAACAAACAAACAAAAAAACTGGAAGGGACACAGACTTCCACAGGTTTGTGTGTGGCCCCTTTTACTTATTAACGCTACAGGACCTTAATTATTTGTGCTCTGAATCTGATATTCAAATTATCCTTGTGGCCAACGCGTTTGAACAGTAGATGGTAGGGGAAGAAGAGTTCACCTCCTGAATAGATGACAAGTAACGGGAGTACTGGTGAAATTACAAGTGGCTTACGTTTACACACTGAAAATCCCAGTTAGCCGCTACCATGAGTTCAAAGAAGAGATCTAAATTTCTGACCCTATGACCCTAAAAGATATTTCCTCCCATGGTGTCACAGATAAAAATAAAACTGCATCCTAGCACTTTGGGAAGCCTAGGGGGAAAGGATCGCTTGAGGCCAAGAGTTTGAAGTTGCAGTGATCTATGATGATGCTACTGCACTTTAGTCTGGGAAACAGAGTGAGGGCCCGTCAAAAGAAAAAAAAGAAAAAGACAAAAAGAAAGAGAGAGAGAGAGAGAGAGAGAGAGAGAGACAGAGACAGGAAGACACAAGGAAAGAAAGAAAGAGAGAAAGAAGAGAGGAGAAGAGAAGAGAAGCGTCAATCTATCCATTGCATTTTCTACCCTTTAGGTGACTGGGCTTCAGCAGGGTGATGTGATCTGACAAAGTTCATGTTGCTAAGAAATAAAGCACTGGAGTTCAAACTCTGAGTTTTCAAAATCCAGCATATCCCCCTACCCACCATACCGTGCCACCTCTGAGAGTGGATATCTCACAGAGGAGAGCTGTGGAGGCCATTCTTGGACAGACAGAGTCAAGTAGTGGAGACCATGGAGTCTCTGCTCTGCAGCCAGTCTAGAGACATATGGAGCCATTAACACTGCTTGTGAGGAAAATACCATGTCATAGGGAAACAGAAATATTTTCCGCCTTAGGCAGATACAATTTAGGAAAAGACCCGAAACCCCTCTTCTTCTAACAGTGCTTTCTGGTCAGATGCTGACCCCTTCGATTCACAGATTCAGATACATCATTCAATGCAAGCATTGTCAACAAGTCACTCTTTGCAGCTTTCTGAAATTTCTCGCATATAGCATACTTGTAAAGATGATCACTTATGTGAAGACACCACCCCTCCAGAAAAACAAAAACAAAACCAAAACAGAAGCCCACTTTTCTCTGCTGTGAAAATCAAGATCAGCTTTTATGAGATCCACTAAATTCACACAAGAAGTAAAATATAATCATACTGATATATGCAATTTTTCTCTTAGAACAGAATGCATGGTGCTCCTTATCGTCTCAGATACTGTCAACAGAAAGCACGCGGTGGATGAACAATCTCCGTGAGCTTTTCTACAGAGATGGGGTGGGGGTGTGTGTGTGTGTGTGTGTGTGTGATAAATAATGAGGGTTGAGGAGCAGATAAATGACTGGGGGAAAACAACAACAGCAACAACAACAAAAACCACTTCCTGGTTCCTCGATGCAAGCATTCATTTAAAGGGGATACTCGTATGTATACCTAGGTGGAAAGTGGAAGCAGCTTTAAAAAAAAAAAAAAGAAAAATTGCTGCGAGCCCTGGTTATGATACGGCAATAAGCGCTAGCTCTTGGAAGGTGTAAAACATATTCACGGTGGCTTACGCCAATCTGGGATGTACAAAGACGAGCTTGAGCACCACCACCAACCAAAAATATGAATGAATACCTGGCTAGCGATCAGGATCAGACATAATAGAAAAGAAAAAGCTCCCAAGGCTAAAATAATGTGAACACGATTGACTCGTCCATGGAAAAGAACCCCAAATCACTGCAAAATAATTTAAAGAGTTTTATTCTGAGCCCAACGGCCGTGATCATGGCCCAGAGAGCTACGCCCAAGAAGCCTTGAGCAAGCGGACCCATTGTGGTGGGGTGGGTTACAGTTTGGCTTCATACATTTTAGGGAGACAGGAATTACATGTAAAATCACAAATCAAAACATGGAAGGGGTACATTGGTCTGGGCTGAAAAGGCAGGACATCTGGCAGTTGGGGGGGGGGCGGGGGAGGGAGGGTGCGGTGTTTACAGGTTTACAGCTGGGTTTAAAGATTCTTTGATTTGCAATTGATGACATAAATGAACCTCTGCCTAAAAGCTTTGCATCATGTTTTCAGTTAAGGTAAGGAGGTCTGCTAATCACAGACAAGCCACTGGACAGTTTACCCAAAACTCAAGTGCCCTGTAGTTCAGTAAACGGTTGGCCTGCTAGATATGCGTTAAGCTTTGTCTTGCCTGGCCTTAGGCCCGTCGGACATTCAGTATCTCATTGTTATAAAATCTGACTCCATCAGGGAGGGGTGTCTGACTTCCCCTGTCCTTGCGGGGCAGCAGCTCAGGTT
>NW_027183297.1:17500-28828 GCF_041146395.1 Eulemur rufifrons | reverse complement strand
AGCTTTTCATGAACTCGTGTGTCTTTGCCAGGGAAACACCATTTCTGGAGTCTATGAACTAAAATAAAATCTTAAGCCGCCCCCCGCCCGCCACCGCCAGCTGACCCGTCCCGTGGTTGGCCCAGGGAACCCTAGAAAAACCCTTAAACCTGAGCTGCTGCCCCGCAAGGACAGGGGAAGTCAGACACCCCTCCCTGATGGAGTCAGATTTTATAACAATGAGATACTGAATGTCCGACGGGCCTAAGGCCAGGCAAGACAAAGCTTAACGCATATCTAGCAGGCCAACCGTTTACTGAACTACAGGGCACTTGAGTTTTGGGTAAACTGTCCAGTGGCTTGTCTGTGATTAGCAGACCTCCTTACCTTAACTGAAAACATGATGCAAAGCTTTTAGGCAGAGGTTCATTTATGTCATCAATTGCAAATCAAAGAATCTTTAAACCCAGCTGTAAACCTGTAAACACCGCACCCTCCCTCCCCCGCCCCCCCCCCAACTGCCAGATGTCCTGCCTTTTCAGCCCAGACCAATGTACCCCTTCCATGTTTTGATTTGTGATTTTACATGTAATTCCTGTCTCCCTAAAATGTATGAAGCCAAACTGTAACCCACCCCACCACAATGGGTCCGCTTGCTCAAGGCTTCTTGGGCGTAGCTCTCTGGGCCATGATCACGGCCGTTGGGCTCAGAATAAAACTCTTTAAATTATTTTGCAGTGATTTGGGGTTCTTTTCCATGGACGAGTCAATCGTGTTCACATTATTTTAGCCTTGGGAGCTTTTTCTTTTCTATTATGTCTGATCCTGATCGCTAGCCAGGTATTCATTCATATTTTTGGTTGGTGGTGGTGCTCAAGCTCGTCTTTGTACATCCCAGATTGGCGTAAGCCACCGTGAATATGTTTTACACCTTCCAAGAGCTAGCGCTTATTGCCGTATCATAACCAGGGCTCGCAGCAATTTTTCTTTTTTTTTTTTTTAAAGCTGCTTCCACTTTCCACCTAGGTATACATACGAGTATCCCCTTTAAATGAATGCTTGCATCGAGGAACCAGGAAGTGGTTTTTGTTGTTGTTGCTGTTGTTGTTTTCCCCCAGTCATTTATCTGCTCCTCAACCCTCATTATTTATCACACACACACACACACACACACACCCCCACCCCATCTCTGTAGAAAAGCTCACGGAGATTGTTCATCCACCGCGTGCTTTCTGTTGACAGTATCTGAGACGATAAGGAGCACCATGCATTCTGTTCTAAGAGAAAAATTGCATATATCAGTATGATTATATTTTACTTCTTGTGTGAATTTAGTGGATCTCATAAAAGCTGATCTTGATTTTCACAGCAGAGAAAAGTGGGCTTCTGTTTTGGTTTTGTTTTTGTTTTTCTGGAGGGGTGGTGTCTTCACATAAGTGATCATCTTTACAAGTATGCTATATGCGAGAAATTTCAGAAAGCTGCAAAGAGTGACTTGTTGACAATGCTTGCATTGAATGATGTATCTGAATCTGTGAATCGAAGGGGTCAGCATCTGACCAGAAAGCACTGTTAGAAGAAGAGGGGTTTCGGGTCTTTTCCTAAATTGTATCTGCCTAAGGCGGAAAATATTTCTGTTTCCCTATGACATGGTATTTTCCTCACAAGCAGTGTTAATGGCTCCATATGTCTCTAGACTGGCTGCAGAGCAGAGACTCCATGGTCTCCACTACTTGACTCTGTCTGTCCAAGAATGGCCTCCACAGCTCTCCTCTGTGAGATATCCACTCTCAGAGGTGGCACGGTATGGTGGGTAGGGGGATATGCTGGATTTTGAAAACTCAGAGTTTGAACTCCAGTGCTTTATTTCTTAGCAACATGAACTTTGTCAGATCACATCACCCTGCTGAAGCCCAGTCACCTAAAGGGTAGAAAATGCAATGGATAGATTGACGCTTCTCTTCTCTTCTCCTCTCTTCTTTCTCTCTTTCTTTCTTTCCTTGTGTCTTCCTGTCTCTGTCTCTCTCTCTCTCTCTCTCTCTCTCTCTCTTTCTTTTTGTCTTTTTCTTTTTTTTCTTTTGACGGGCCCTCACTCTGTTTCCCAGACTAAAGTGCAGTAGCATCATCATAGATCACTGCAACTTCAAACTCTTGGCCTCAAGCGATCCTTTCCCCCTAGGCTTCCCAAAGTGCTAGGATGCAGTTTTATTTTTATCTGTGACACCATGGGAGGAAATATCTTTTAGGGTCATAGGGTCAGAAATTTAGATCTCTTCTTTGAACTCATGGTAGCGGCTAACTGGGATTTTCAGTGTGTAAACGTAAGCCACTTGTAATTTCACCAGTACTCCCGTTACTTGTCATCTATTCAGGAGGTGAACTCTTCTTCCCCTACCATCTACTGTTCAAACGCGTTGGCCACAAGGATAATTTGAATATCAGATTCAGAGCACAAATAATTAAGGTCCTGTAGCGTTAATAAGTAAAAGGGGCCACACACAAACCTGTGGAAGTCTGTGTCCCTTCCAGTTTTTTTGTTTGTTTGTTTGTTTGTTTGTTTGTTTGTTTTTGGGTCCCCCCCCCCCCCGAGACTGAGTCTCACTCTGTTGCCCGGGCTAGAGTGAGTGCCGTGGCGTCAGCCTAGCTCACAGCAACCTCAAACTCCTGGGCTCAGTCGATCCTCCTGCCTCAGGCTCCCCAGGAGCTGGGACCACAGGCATGTGCCACCATGCCCGGCTAATTTTTTTCTATATATTTTTAGTTGTCTGGACAATTTCTTTCTATATTTTTAGTAGAGACGGGGGCGGGGGGGTCTCACTCTCGCTCGGGCTGGTCTCGAACTCCTGACTTTGAGCGATCCTCCCGCCTCGGCCTCCCAGAGTGCTAAGTTTACAGGCCTGAGCCAACGCGTCCGGCCTGTGTCCATTCTTTAATGTTGTGTGTTGCTCAGTTATGAAAAGGCAAGGGAACATAAAATCCGAGTTTTAGGGATGACTTATAGGCTCAGTATTCTTTTTTTTTTTTTTTTTTTTTTTTGCCTCCTCTAAGCCTATGTGAATATCAAGGAGGGTAAAAAATTCAGTGTTCTCAGTTCAGTGCCCAACCAACCTCTGTTTCCAGAGTAAAAATTGAGCATCCTATTACACCTTTATTTCCCTTTGGTATGCTAAGGCCCAACTCGGCAGAGAGGTCACTGTTTATTCTCTTTGCTAAGATCACATGTGCCATAGTCTGTCTGCTTTGTCTCCTTTAGGGGTAATCATCCAATCTTACCCGGGCCCCTCACATCCTCGTGACAATAGGCCTCCTTGGTTTACTGAAATAGAAAAGACCGGCTCATCAGCAATGTTTGATCGGTTGCTTCAGAAACAAATGTTGTTCTGCTTTCTTTACTATGTTTTTTTTTTTTTTTCCTTCTTTCTTCCGTCAGACCCAATCCGATATAGGTGGGAGAGAAGGTAACCGGAGCCTCTTGAAAAACCGAAGTGAACCAAAGCGAGCTCACAGATTCAGATAGAAATCAGGAGGAAGAAAAATTGAGAGATAACATGGATTTTCTGTCTAGCGGGTGTTCTCACACTTCAATTTTACCAGAAGCGTTAGGTAGGATGACGATGACGATAATTGTGACAAACACTATTCTCATTGGACAGATAAGGAGGCAGGCTCAGAGTGACGAGTAACCTGGGCCTAAATAGATCGCTAAGAAGCATCATAGTGTGTTCCTTGGTTACGCTGTTTTGTGAAGCTCAAAAAGTTTGGGGTGCGCGTGCGCGTGCGTCCATGTGCGTACGCAATCATAGGTGTTCTAGTAAAACGGATATGAGGTAGGATTTCCCATACCTTCAATGATTTCATGTCCTGCAGGAACATAATGTTCCGGGATCAGGTTTTTATTCTGCCTTCTGTGCCACATGCTCAACATGCCTGTGACTTTACAGCCGAGACTTGCTCAGGGGGAGCCCATTCTCATCTTCTGGGAGGTTCTGCTAATCTTTAAAAGACAAGGACATAGGAAGATGATCCTATAACAACGACTGTGACCACGATTAAAGGCTTACTGTTTACCACGCGTGCTTCTGTGGGCTTTGCCTGCATTTGCTTTTTCACTCTGCACAATATCCCTGTGGGGTAGGCACCATGATTTCTGCATTTGCAGATGAAGAGGCTGAGGCTCAAGAGGATGTATGACTCGCCAAGTTACCAAACACGGAGTGTCGTCCAGGTAGCCAGTCCAGGCCCCCCGGCTCTGCAGCCACTCTGCAATGCTGATTCTGAGCCTGACCGTTTCATCACTGGTGGCTCCCTGAGAACCTTGACTCGGCCCCCTTCCTCAGTTCACTTGGGAAACATATTCATGTGTGTGTATTTCTCTCCTTCCCTCTCCCACCCCCCCCCCCGTTTTAGTTTTTATTATTTTGAAAAGTGCATAGAACGATAAAAACTTTAAAAGTAGGAAAAAGCTTACGGAACACATAAGGACACAGAGAAAGAAAATATCTGTGTACAACAGTGCAACGCATTTGTGTTTTAAGTCGTGGTGTTGCAAAAGAGTCCAAAAGTTTAAAAGAAAGAAAAACAAACAAACAAACAAACAGACAGACAAACAAACAAACAAAAAAAAAGCCAAACCACCATGGAAAAGTTTATGAAGTGAAAACACTTACAGTAAGCTAAGGTTAATGTATTATTGAAGAAAGAAATTTCTAAAGGTAAATGTCGTGTGGCCTAAGTGTCCAGGGTTTATGAAAACCTACAGTAAGTAATGTCCTAGGCCTTCACATTCACTCACCACTCACCGCCAACTCACAGACTCACCCAGAGCAACCTCCCGCCCGCCCTGCAAGCTCCATTCACCGTAAGTGCCCTGGCCAGGTGTCCCACTGCACAGAAACCTATTAGACTGCATTTCTTCCCATTACTATCAGTAGTTGTACATTTCTTAGGACTGTAGGCCTACGATACACCTCCAGGCATAGTTAGGGGTTGGGAAGAGGAGGGAAGAGGCCATTCTTCATTTATTAATTGGGTAGCATGGGGGCAGGGGAGGCAGTTTCCTCCTTCTCCCCCTCTTGTTTTTCTTTATTCCTCTCCCAGTTCCCCCTTCCATCGTCTCGATGGATTTGGATGAGACGTAGACATTTTCTACGTCAGGCCTTAATCATACCGAGGGAGCAGGAGAAAAGTAAGCCGCCTACCATGACACGATGGAATGGAAGTTTGTCAGCCATTGACTGCTGTGGCATTCCGACATTTAGTGTCTTCAGGACATTCTATATTTCTGCTATCCCACTAGAATATATCTCCTCGATCACTACTGTGTGGCCACATCCCAGCTGTTTCGTGAGCCACCCTCAATGTTCGTGACGATGTAGTGTGGAGACTCCCTCCGTCTGGTGCCTTAAACTCGCACATTTGGGGTTTTGTATCAGGATAGCAAAGCGATCACCTTTAAATAACCTGGCTGGCCATGGTGGCTCATGCCCGTGATCCCCGCAACTTGGGAGGCAGAGACGGGAGCGTGACTTGAGCCCAGCAGCTGGAGACCAGCCTGGGTAACACGATGAGACCTCATCTCTACCAACAAAAAAAAAAAAAAAGAAAAATTATGGCGGGTGTGGCAGCATTTGCCTATAGTCCCAGCTACTCAGAAGGCTGAGGCAGAGAGGATCACTTAAGCCCTGGATTTGGAGCTTGCTGTGAGCTACAATCAGGCCAAGGCGGCCTGGGAGAGGACAGAGTGAAAGAAATCCTGTCTCAAAAAAAAAAAAAGAAAAGAAAAGAAAAGAAAAGAAAGAAAACAAGACCGATAACACAACACAACTTACAAGACTTGGTGTTACCGAAAGCTCGGCCACTTGCCCACGAGGCCGAATAACGAGGACAAGCTGTTTGAGGAGGAAGGAAAGAGAGAGTCTATTTTGCCGGTAAAGGAGAAAATAGGGTAGACCTTCCCATCTCAAGCCTCCGAATTTCCCCGAACATAGGGCTAGGCAGAAATACAGAGCTTTTAATGAGGGGGGGAGGGGTTCTCAGCTTTAGCGTTGATTGTGGTTAATTATTTCAATCGTCCAGGCTCTGCCAAAAACAAAGCCTGTGAACTCTGCCGGCCGCCCACCTGGGGGGGGGGGCGGGGCAGGGGACCACTTGGGAGTTTTAAGAAAAGATTTAACCTGCCTTGGGGACATAGGCCAGACTACAAGCTCCCAAAAGTGGTGGTGGTGGTGGTGGTGGTGGTGGTGGTGGGGAGCGTAAAACGACAGAACGTCTTTCTGTCCTTTATTGGTTTCTCCTTTTTCCCCCCTAGGTGCCAAAAGACCTGAGACTGATGCCGAAAAGAAATAGGTACAGGCGCCCACGTGCACACACAAAGATATACGATCGAATACATCGTGTTGACAGTCGGGGAAACTGGAAGATGATGGGGAAGTATCACGAGCAACTTTGTATTTCTTCCAGGACAGGAAAATGGACACGAAGAGAAAAATTCATCGTTCTCGGCGTAGGATAAAAAGCCACATCTTGTTACTTAATATAATTCATTCTGTGATTTAAGTTTTTATACGATATGATATTCGATAAGCCTAAAACACAAGATAAAAGAGAAACAAACAAAAGGGAAAAAATAAAAATAAAAAAGACGACGGGCAGAGGCCTACGGTCCCGGGAGGAGGCAGAGAGCGGGAGGAGGGGCGCCTCCCGCAGACAACAGGGCGGGTGGGCGGAGACCCGCTAGAGGCTAGGGCTGCCCCGGGCGGGCCCAGAGCTGCGGGGCCCGGGAAGAAGAGGGTGGGACCGTCCGGACCGTGCTCTCCTCCCCGCCCTCCACACCTCCCGGGAGTCAGCTCTTAAACTCCCAACGTCACCTGACTTTCCGGATCCCGAGGTCTGATCAAAGTGGCCGCTAGGTGACACCCAGCAACCGCTGCCGGTGTCATCCTGAAAAGAACGGACCCTATGACTGACGGGGGTGGGGCGCACAGTGGGTGGCCCGGCCAGCTCCCCTTCCTCCTCGGAGCGGATCGGATCATCTGGAACTTTATCCAGAGAGGAGAGAGTGCCCCTGGGTGTGTGCTAGAAGCCGGAGGGTTGGGGCAGGGACCTACCCAAGAGAGAAGTAGAGTACAGGGAGTTTCAGAGTTGACCCACTCACCATCTCGCCCTGGTCAATACAAGAGTGGCAATATCTGTCACCGTGGAATGAACACTTGGTACCGAAGACCTTTGTCTATGCTGGCCCCCGTATGCCTAGGGGGGGCATGTGGCCAGAATCTGACATCCTAAACGTCTTCGTAGAAAGAATTTGGGGGTGGGGGTGGGGGAGAGAGACAGAAAAAGAAAAGAGAGGGGGAAAGAAATGGCTGCCACAAAACTATCAGAACAGAGAAGCGACCGATAGGGCCTATCTGGTTAAGTTCTTTCCCTACCCAGAGAACGACTTGACGTAGCTGACGTCACTGCAGTCAGGCCACGTTCCGGTGGACACAGAGAGTCAGGGATAGAATTTCACGCTCGGCACTGTCTCTCGGGACAGCGGGAAGGTGGAGGGTGGCTGAGGGTTCTATGCTCCTTTATCACACACCGTCAGGTAGGTCAGGTAAAATTGAGGACAGATTTCCAGTGTTTCGAGAAAGGAAGAGCACTCGTGCAGGCCATCTATCTGTACGTGGGAGAGTGTCCCCGAAAAGTGGCTTTAAGTGCCGGGATGTGCCTAGGCCAAGAAGGTACACGATCCTGAGTGAGAATGGTCCGTCCCATCGAGTCAGTCGGTAGGAGGCCACCGGGTCGAGACGGAACTGCCCCCCCCACCCGCCCCCGCCCCCGCCCCCGCCCCCCAGAGCAGACAGACTCAGAATGGAGTCACTCGGTGCCAGTGCCCTGCCCGGGTGCCCCATCATTCAACCGAACTGGGAAACAGGTGGGCTTTCCGACCCTCGGGAGGGAGCTTCACCGGCGGGCGGACAGATCAGAAGGGGCCCGGCTCCCTTGAGCGGGCAGGCTGGGGACGGTCGGTGGGGTCTCTTGACAGGAGGCACCACGGAACCCTTGAGGCAATGTCGGGGGCACCTATGTTGCGGTCCAAAGCTAGCGTCTGAGAAGTCGTCCCGAAAGCATGATGGCGTCAACAAGTCCCCTCCGTTCAAGAAACGAGATTCATTTCTAGAGGAGGGCCACCCCCGCGGGAGGACCGTAGGCTTCCTGTGGACATTCTCTTCAAAAGGCAATTCACTCAGCGGAGTGAAAATCGGAAAAATCGCTGTCCTCTGACGCAGCTGCAGAGAAAAGATGGCACCAAAATCAATGAAACACACACACACACACACACACACACACAAACACACCTCCTCCCATCTGAACGAGCACTCCGGACGGTCACATAGGGAGAGCGACGGGCTCTCTTCCCCCCCTGTGGTTTTCTACCTTTCGTTGCGGTTTTTTCCCTCAGTGGATAGAGGAGGAGACACAGGGGGCTCAGCCGGCATGCGAGTGGGTTTATCATCCTCTGTGAGTATCAACACGCGACACCACCTAAGTGAAGGAACACACCGGTGTTTCATGTGATGTGGCTCAATGCCTGGCAGATACGAGCCTTTGCAGGCCTCCTCGTGATCGACAGGACGTCGCCTTGGACACGGACACATCTTGTCCCTCCCTCCCGAGGCGATAGGCGGTTCCGTACCTCCTCGGGGCCAGGGCACAGTCTGCCTAGGCACCTACAACACGTGTGGCAACAGCCTCGATGGCTCTGCCATGAGAACGAACTCCCGTGGCACGGGGGTGGGGTGGGGGGGGGGTCGGGTGCTGAAGAATTCAGCTGAGTGAAGGAATGCCACGGGATTCAGAGTGCCATCGGTGGGCTGAGAGGCGAGCAGGGCGGGCTTTGAAAGGGTAACATTCTCCCTGCCTTCCGTCTGTCTGTGAATACAGAACGTACACGCCAGGCGGGGTGGCTCACGCCTGTAATCCTAGCACTCTGGGACGTAGAGGCGGGTGGATCGCTCAAGGTCGGGAGTTCGAGACCAGCCTGAGCAAGAGCGAGACCCCCATCTCTACTAAAAATAGAAAGAAACTATATATCTAAAAATATATACAGAAACAGTATCTAAAAATATATACAGAAAAATATTAGCCGGGCACGGTGGCGCATGCCTGTAGTCCCAGGTACTCGGGAGGCTGGGGCAGTAGGATCGCTTGAGCCCAGGAGTTTGAGGTTGCTGTGAGCTAGGCTGACGCCACGGCACTCTAGTCTGGGCAACAGAGTGAGACTCTGTTTCAAAAAAAAAAAAAAAAAAAAAATATATATATATATATATATATATACACACACACACACACACACACACGCACACACACACACACGTATATCCAATTAGCTGGGCATGCTGGCACATGCCTGTAATCCCAGCTACTCGGGAGGCTGAGGCAGTCTGATCGCTTGAGCCCAGGAGTTTGAGATTGCTGTGAGCTAGGCTGACGCCATGGCACTCTAGCCAGGGCAACAGAACGAGAGACTCTGTCAGAAAGAAAAGAAGAGCGAGAGCGAGAGAGCGAGAGAAAGAAAGAAAGGAAGGGAGAGAAAGGAAAGAGAAGGAAGGGGGGGAGGGAGAGAGAGAGAGAGAGAGAGAGAGAGAGGAGAAAACTATTAAAAAATTCGGGACCAGATCCATCGGTCGGTACTCAGAAGCGTGACGATCGGGTGTTCCCGAGCACGTGTGAGATGTGTCTTCTCCCTGACGCCGCGTTTCCTCCACACACACATCACCCATCTGCCGTGGAAAAAAAGCAACAAAAAGAGAGAAAGAGATTAAGAAGGGAAAATGGAAACAGGGCAAAAGAGGAAGAAAGAAAGAAATTTCGAAAAAAAGAGACCAAAGTCACAGCGAGAAGGAAGAATACTGAGCCCAGAGCGACACCTAGTGACCACACCGTCACAAGCACCCTAGGGCCCCAATTCGCCAGAGACATCTGGTGGACCCCAGGGCAACATGTGGTCGACCCGGGGCCATGGCGTCTGCAGCCGATTCCCAGGCGGGCACACGAGCCCGGGGAAACTCATTCTCAGCGCGGGGAGGAGGGGAGGGGAAATAATAGCAAAGTCACACCAGATCCCTTTCTAGTTCATAAACGTGTTGATTGCGTGTTCACGCGCACGTGTGAGAAGGGCCTCCTGGTGTGTCGGCACGTCACCCGCGTGACGTGAAACCATGAATCCGGGGGGGGGGGGAGCGGAAAGGCGGGCAGGAAAAGGCAAAGAGAGAATAGATAAAATGAAAGGACCAAAAAGAAAGTCACACAGCAGGGTAGGGGAGTGAGAGCAAGTCGAGAGACTGCAGACAGAAACTCCGAGAGGAGAGGAATGCTCCGGAGCGCCCCCTCGCCCCACGCGAGAAGAATACCGATCGCAGGGTGACCCCTAGGGGCAGCGAGGCCAGAGAGACCAAATCCGTCCCAAAGCCTCCCTGTCAGGATGACAACCACAGACCAGACATCCGGTCAACCACCCAAGGACCAGACATCTGGTCAACCAGCGAACCCATGCGGAGGCCGCATGCAGCAGCGACATCTGCACGACCACTCAGGGTGCTCCCTGCCGGGAGGGTGTGTCTCTATGTGTGTGTGTCCGGGGGGGGGGGGAGATTGCGATGAAAGTCACGCCAGGTCCCGGGATAGTTCGTGAGCGTGATAATTGCGTGTGTGTGGAGAAAAAAGGGGGCGGGGCGATAGGGAGTAAAGAAAGGAGGAGCGGGCGAGCGGAGGGGTGGGGAAGGAGAGGGAGTCGAGAAGCCCGCAACCGCAGCGCCCCCTGGCGGTGATCCCCCTCCATAGCATCGATAGGGCCAGCCCCGCAGAGACTAAGTGCGACGGGACATCTGGTCAACCCCAAGGACCATGGGATCCCGGCACGAAACCGGCGGAGGACGAGGAGGAGGAGGAGGAGGAGGAGGAGGAGGAGGAGGAGGAGGAGGAGGAGGAGGGGGGCTAGGCGGCGGCGGCGGCGGGCTAGGCGGCGGAGGCGGGCTAGGCGGCGGCGGTCTAGGCGGCGGTCTAGGCGGCGGAGGCGGGCTAGGCGGCGGCGGGCTAGGCGGCGGCGGAGGCGGGCTAGGCGTCGGCGGGCTAGGCTTCGGCGGGCTAGGCGGCGGCGTCGGCGGGCTAGGCGTCGGCGGGCTAGGCGGCGGCGGCGGCGTGCTAGGCGTCGGCGGGCTAGGCGTCGGCGGGCTAGGCGGCGGCGGAGGCGGGCTAGGCGTCGGCGGGCTAGGCTTCGGCGGGCTAGGCGGCGGCGTCGGCGGGCTAGGCGTCGGCGGGCTAGGCGGCGGCGGCGGCGTGCTAGGCGTCGGCGGGCTAGGCGTC
>NW_027183297.1:0-5000 GCF_041146395.1 Eulemur rufifrons | reverse complement strand
GGGGAAGGGGCCGACGGGCACCAGGAGGCCCGAGGGGAGGGGTGTAGCAAGCCTCAGACGGCAGCCCACCGGCCAGGACACGCACGGGATCTCACCGCCAGTGGCCTCCGCGCACAAGGGCGGTCCCGCGGCACCTGGGACGACCGGCTGCGCCTTCGGCGAGCTCCCCAAACCCCCCGCGCACCTCGCAGGGCCCGGACCCCGACCGCCATCGCGGTCGCGTGTAGCTCCGGAAAAACGCTCTTCTTGCACGCACGCGCGACCGGCCGCCCCCCAACGCCGTCCGGCCCGCCACACGGAGGCCCGCCGACCGTTCAACCGAGGCACGTCGCCGAGGGGGTGGGGGGCGCCGTCCAGGGCCTTGGCGGCCAGGGCGACGCCCCCTCCCCGCGGCGAGGTCAGGTTCGGGCAGCGCAGTCGGGCGAACGCTCGTCGCGGGGCGGTCGGCAGCCGTGAGGAAGAGAGAAGGAGCACCCTTTCGAACAGGGATGAGACCCCGCGAGGGCGAGGCACGAGAGCCCGTGGGGAGGCGAGACCTGCGCCGCGACCGGGCCACTGGGGAAACAACGCCACGGGATCCCACCGCCCCAAACCCGAGAGCGGTCCCGCAACGCGCCCGTGACGCCAGCCGGCCAAAGCCTTCGGCACCCCTCGACCCTCCCAACGGGGCCACGGCCTCACCACCGGGGCGTCCCAGAGCGACGCCGGCCTTCGGCCCTCGGCCCGCACGCCACCGCGCCTAATCCCATTCTCGTCCGTTTCCCAATCCTGTCTCGCTCCGGGGAGCACCGTGCACCGGTGGAACGACCCCCTCGTTGGCCGGGCGGTCCCCCCAGCCGCAATCCACAGGCGCCAGCACGGGAGCGCCCATCCATCCGCGGCCTGGCACGGGACCGGGTGGAGGGCCGCACGCTCACAGGGGATGGGGAGGGGGCGCGAGACGGGCCGCACCACCACCCCCTTCCCCCAGCGCACACCGGGGCGACCCGCGGCCGGGGCACGCAGCGCACACACGCGGGCGCCCTTCACAGCTGGAACGCCGGCCCGGCCCGGCGTGACCCTCCCCCAGAGTTCAGGGGGGAGGCGCGGACCACGTTAGGCGAAGAGTGGCACTCGGCCCCCACCGCGGGGGCCGGCGGACCGCTCCCCCCCACGGCAGGGGAGGAGGGAACTCTGCCCACGCACAACTGGCAGCCGCAGGGGCGGCGGCTGACGACGCGCAGAGAGGCGGCGGGCTGGGGGATCCGACAAACCCCAGAAGAGGACACGCCTCCATGATCGCTAGAGAAGACGCTTTCTCGCCGAAGGTGGATCGCCCCCGACCCCCGGTCGCCCCCGTAAGGGCCCTGGGCGGAGGCGTTCAGGCACGCCCCGGGGGAGGTGTGGGGGGGGGGTCTGCGGCATGGGGCAAAACACGCACGGTTGGCGACTCCTGAGCGTTCGCGGTCGGGGCCCCTGGTCCAAAAGCCCCCTCACTTCGAGGGGAACACTCCCCCGTCGGTATGGGAGAGGGGTCACCGAGGCAGACCAGGCCGGTGGCAGAGGCCCCCCACGGGGCCGGCCGGCACCACGTCGCCGGCCCAGCCCCACCACGATCGCCCACACGACCGTGCAACCACCCCCCCTCGGGCAGGGTGGGAAGAGCACAAGCCGTGCGCTCGCCTTTCGAAGTCCGCCACGCACACATCGTGGGGACGCCGAGACAACGCCCCCCGCCCGCCCACGCAGCGCAGGAGGATGCCTCTAGGCTTGCCCGCCTCGACCCCCCCAACCCCAAGCACGCTGCTCGAGGGTGTACCCAACGCAGCAGACGCTGCAGCGGCGACCAGAGGGGGACGCCGGGAACGAGGACGACAACCACCGCTCGGTTTCGGGCACCTTGGAGAACAACCCGGTGCGCTCCGGGGGCACCACAAAAGGGCCACACAGACCCAGCAGCCGCGCGCCAAACGGGGCGCGCGACCGGGCGGGCGGCACGGCCCCGCACCCGTCCGTCACGGGCAGGGGGGACCCCGGCCAGGCAACAGCCACACAGGGCGAGCGAGGGCTGCCCGCTGCGTCAAGAGGACTCACGACCCCCCGCCAACGCCACGAGGCCGAGGGCGGGGCGACCGCGGTCGGGCCGGATAGTCTCGCACCCGCGCCTCCCACGCACCGCCCACAGGCGGGGAAGGAGAGGTGAGGTGCCCGCGGGCAGAACGAGAAGAGCGGCCACCATTCACCATGAATGGACCGTCCCTCGCCTGGCACGCGGCTCAAGGCCCGGGAGAGCGCGACGTCACCACATCGATCAGGCCCCGAGGACGGGGAGGGTTGGGGGAGGTCAGTCAGGCCGGCGAGGACAGCGATCGGAGGAGCCCGCTTCAGCCTCGCCAGCCCCGCCTCCCAAGCACAACCCAAAGACGAGGACCGCCTGACACGCAACGGCACAGAGCCAGCGGGGTAAGGGGGAAGGTTGCCGCAAACCTCCCCCCCTCCCCCGGGTGCCGTCTCTCGAGGGGACAAGAGACCAACGCGAGAGGCGGGCACCACCGTCGGGACACTCCGACGCCCTAGAGCCGGCGCGCGGGCCCAGGCGGTCAGCTCAAAGGGAACAGGGCAGGGCGCTGGATCCCCAGGAACCCAGAACCCTGTCCGCGTGCGGAGGCCCAACCCCTCCAGCGACAGTCGCCGAAGGACAGCGTGTCAGTACTAACCTGCAGGCGGAAGATGACGATATGAGGTGATCAAAAACACCGCGCAGGAAGACGGGGACCGAGCCACTTGAACACGCCTGCCCCCACGACACTCGACACGGCCACCTGTCCCCAGCAGGTCCCCAGCGCCAGCAGACAAGGGGCACTCAGGGACATCTGGTCGGCCCCCGTGGCGTAGAGGGCCAGGGAGGCCCTCACCGTCCACGCGCGCCACCCAGGGCCCAGCACGGGGACTTGTGGAGGAGAAAACATCGGGACGGGACCGCCACGGCCCACGAGCGGCCGCGGGCCGACAGGGGTCGCCCTCGCCGGCCACCCAGGGCCCGGTCCCCGGCCCCAGCACGGGGACTTGTGGAGGAGAAAACATCGGGACGGGACCGCCGCGGCCCACGAGCGCCCGCGGGCCGACAGGGGTCGCCCTCGCCGGCCACCCGCGCCACCCAGGGCCACCCAGGGCCCGGTCCCCGGCCCCAGCACGGGGACTTGTGGAGGAGAAAACATCGGGACGGGACCGCCGCGGCCCACGAGCGCCCGCGGGCCGACAGGGGTCGCCCTCGCCGGCCACCCAGGGCCACCCAGGGCCCGGTCCCCGGCCCCAGCACGGGGACTTGTGGAGGAGAAAACATCGGGACGGGACCGCCGCGGCCCACGAGCGCCCGCGGGCCGACAGGGGTCGCCCTCGCCGGCCACCCGCGCCACCCAGGGCCACCCAGGGCCCGGTCCCCGGCCCCAGCACGGGGACTTGTGGAGGAGAAAACATCGGGACGGGACCGCCGCGGCCCACGAGCGCCCGCGGGCCGACAGGGGTCGCCCTCGCCGGCCACCCGCGCCACCCAGGGCCCGGTCCGCGCCCCCAGAGTAGGACTCGGAGGAAGCCACGGACGACTGGGTGCCACTCACAGGGCTGTCCCTGCCTCCCGAGCGGGAACCAGGGAAAATGGGTAGGAAAGGCGAGGCCGAGGGAGAGGGACACGCATGCACGGGACGGCGGCCGGTCGCCGGACACCCTCCTCTCCCGTCCGCGTGTGCCGTCTCCTTCCTGTCCCCGCGGGGTGGGTCGGGTCTCCAAAGCGGCCACAGCGTGCTGGTCGACCTGCCCGGGCAGCCCCGCAAGCCGCCTGGCTGGCTGAGCCTGGAAGCGCGGCGACAACGTCCTCCCGCCACACAGCCCTGCAGGCCCAAGCTCTGCCTCCCAGATGTCCCAGCCGGCGTCCCGGCACGAACCAGATGGCCCCGCGAAGGCTGCTTGCTTCCCGGAACTCAGCCTCGCTCGCATCGGGGACTGTCCCCTGCTTTGCCTGCTGCACCGAAGATTCAGAGGACAAGAGACTTGTAGAAAAGCGGCCGCCAGGTGGAGCCCGACCACAACCGGCGCCAGCCACCAGAGGTCTGCTGCAAAACACGGGGCAACCCTCTGGAGCCCATCATTTCAGAGTCCAGAAGGTCCCCCGGGGGCATCAAACACAGTCCCCCTACTCCCCACGGAAGCCATCGAAAAATGACGGGTCAGTCTAGGGCCACGCCACCCTGAACGCGCCCAATCTCGTCTGATCTTGGAAGCTAAGCAGGCCCCGGCCTGGCTAGCACTGGGATCAAAGAAAGGATGGGTCGGCCCGACCACCGACATCGTCCACCAAACCCGTCTCTGCACAGACCACAACATAGCCGAGAGACAGACAGGCAGAAACAGAAAGAGAGAAAGGGAGAGAAAGGAAAAGAACAGAAAGAAAAGAGACGGAGAAACAGAGAGAGAAAGTCAGAAAGAAGAAAACAGTAAATAAGAAAAGACAGGAAGAGGGCACGGGGAAGAAAGAAAAAGGAAGGGAGGAAGGAGATAGGAAACACAGAAAGACAGAAGGAAAGAAGAAATAAGGAAAGAAAAGACAGGCAGAAAGAAAGAGAATGAGAAAAAGGAAGGAAGGATGGAAGCAGAAAGAAAGAAGAAAGAAAGAAAGACAGACAGAGACAGAAGGAGGGAAAGAAAGAAAAGAAAAAGAAAGGAAATTAAGAGAGAAAAAGAAAGAGCACGGAAAGATGGAAAGAGAAAAAGATAGAGAGAAGGAAGGAGAGAGACAGTATAGAAAGAGACAGAAAGGAAGAAGGAAGGAGAGAGAAAGGAGAGAATGAGAAAGAAAGAAGGTAGGAAAGTAGAAAGGGGGAAGAAAGATGGAAAAAACAGAGATAGAAACACAGGATAACAGGAGAAAGGAAGAGAGGAAAGAAATACGGAAGGAAGGAAGGCAGGCAGGCAGGAAGGAAGACAGGAAGACTGAAAGAAGGAAACAACAAAGAAGTAAAGAAAAG
>NW_027183295.1:0-10000 GCF_041146395.1 Eulemur rufifrons | reverse complement strand
AGTGACAGTGATCTGCAGACGGGCGGCCGCCATTGTCGGGGTCCACAGCCTAAACGCTGAGGAGCGATTGGGTACCGGGCGGCTCCCTGGGCGGCTCCCTTCCCTAGTCCACGGACCCTGACTAGGAGCTCCACCTTTGTGTGAACACTGAGTGGTTCCCCAGTCACGAGAGAGTGGAGCGTGGACCTTGCAGACATTGGGGTGGGGCAGACCATCTCCTGCGGGAACTGCAGTGGCTGGGGCGCTGGGCGAATGAGGGCACCGCTCCACTCTCCCTATCCACTGTCTTTCTTGCAGAGAGAGACAGAAGCCACCTCGGGAGAGGAAGAGGGGCAGCCCCCCCAGCGGAGCTAGCAAAATCCTGAACAATATGTGAAGGGCTCCCCCTAGTGACAGAGGAGGCAGCTTACCTGGCACTCACAGTGTGCCCCTATCCAGACTAAAGCTGAAAGAAGGGATCTTAAGGATTCATTCAGATGGGAAGGGCTCAGCGAAGGAACTCTAGGAGTATAAAGAATCAAGCTGAAACCATGCCCTCAAAGAGGATTACTAGTTCTCCACCAATTAACACAAAGCAGATTCCAAATAGCAACATGTCACAGGAAGAATTTCAAACATGGATCATAAATACGCTGAACATTATGCAAGAAAAAATGGATAATCAACACAAAGAAACCACAAAAAAGATCCAGGACTTGGAAGAAAAATTCACCAAAGAAATTGAAATACTGAAGAAAAATCAAACTGAACTCCTGGAAATGAAAAATTTATTCAAGGAGCTACAAAACACAGTGGAAAGTCTCAAGAGCAGGGTAGATCAAACAGAAGAAAGAATCTCAGAGATCGAAGATAACACTTTCCAATTAAATAAGGCAGTCACAGAGTTAAAACAAAGAAACATGAGAAATAATCATAGTCTACAAGAAATGTGGGATTATGTAAAGAAGCCTAACGTGAGAGTTATCGGCATTCCTGAGGGTGAAGAAGACAATAAGCAAGGGTTGAATAAAGTATCTGAAGATATAATTGAGGAAAATTTCCCAGGCCTTGCCAAATCTCTAGATACACAGGTTCAAGAAGCTCAAAGAACCTCTGAGAGATTCATACCAAATAGGAAGACACCACGTCATGTAGTTATCAGACTGACCAAAATATCCACTAACGAGGCCCTTCTTCAATCTGTAAGGAGAAAAAAACAAGTAACATACAAAGGAAAGCCCATCCGAATCACGCCAGATTTCTCAACTGAAACCTTACAAGCAAGAAGAGATTGGAGCCCCATTCTCACTCTTCTGAAACAGAATAATGCCCAGCCTAGAATCCTGTACCCAGATAAGCTCAGTTTTATATATGAAGGTGAAATTAAGACATTCTCAGATAAACAAAAACTCAGAGAATTCACCAAGACAAGAGCAGCTTTCCAAGAAGTATTCAAAACAGAGTTACACGTGGTCCAGCACAAGAAGGACCTTCGAATGTAACACTAATCAAGAGATAAATATGAAAACACAGTTATCATAATGGCTCAAGAGAGAAAACAGATCAATGAAATTCAACCCAACATGAGGAACAGCAATCTGTCTCGCTTATCAGTTCTCTCATTAAATGTGAATGGATTGAATTCCCCACTCAAGAGACATGGACTGGCCCGATGGATAAAAAAGATATAAGCCAAGTATCTGCTGTCTTCAGGAAACTCATCTAACCTGCAAGGATGCATTTAGACTGAAAATAAAAGGGTGGAAATCAATATTCCAAGCAAATGGAACCCAAAAGAAAGCTGGCGTGGCAGTTCTAATCTCCGATAACGTAGTTTTTAAATCAACAAAAGTAAAGAAAGACAAAGATGGTTACTATATACTGGTGAAGGGTACAATTCAACAAGAAGACATAACTATACTTAACATATATGCACCCGATCTAGGTGTACCCAGATTCATAAAGCAAACCCTACTTGATCTGAACCAAATGATAGATAACAACACTTTAGTAGCCAGAGATTTTAACACGCCACTGACAGTTCAAGACAGATCCTCCAAACAAAAAATAAACAAAGAAATATTGGACGTATATAGAATGCTAGAACAAATGGGCCTGACTGACATCTACAGGACATTCTACCCAAATACCACTGAATATAAGTTCTTCTCATCAGCTCATGGGACATTCTCCAAGATTGACCATATCTTAGGACATAAAGCATGTCTTAAAAAATTTAAAAATATAGAAATAATACCATGCAGCTTCTCGGATCACAGTGGAATAAAAGTAACAATGAACCCTAACAGAAATCCTCATTTCTACTCAAAGTCATGGAAGCTAAATAACCTTCTCCTGAACAATCATTTTATAAATGAAGAAATCAAGTCAGAAATCAAAAGATTCTCTGAATTAAACGACAAAGGAGATACAACTTATCAAAATCTGTGGGACACAGCTAAAGCAGTCCTGAGAGGAAAATTTATTTCCATAAATGCCTATACCAAAAAGACAGAAAACTTACAAATAGACAATCTAATGAATAGACTCAAAGAGCTGGAGAAGAAAGAAGAGACCAAACCCAAACCCAGCAGAAGGAAATTATTAAGATTAAATCAGAACTAAATGAAAAGGACCATAAGGGAGATTAAACCAAACCATAACGGAGATTAATAAAACCAAAAGTTGGTTCTTTGAAAAAATAAACAAAATTGACACACCTCTGGCTAAACTAACCAAGAGCAGAAAAGAAAAATCTCTTATAACCTCGATCAGGAACACGAAAGGAGTAATCACGACTGATGCCACAGAGATACATGATATCATCTATGAATTCTACAAAAATCTTTATGCACACAAATTAGAAAACCTGGAGGAAATGGACAAATTCTTATAAACACACAGCCTTCCCAGGCTCAACCAGGAAGACACAGAATTCCTGAATAGACCGATATCTAGATCTGAAATTGAAACAGCAATAAAAAACCTTCCCAAAAAGAAAAGCCCTGGACCAGATGGGTTCACACCTGAATTCTACCATACCTACAAAGAAGAACTGGTGCCCATCGTACATAAACTATTCTCCAATATAGAGAAGGATGGGATTCTCCCCAACACTTTTTACCAAGCCAACATAATCCTGATACCAAATCCAGGAAAGGATGCAACTAAAACAGAGAACTATAGACCAATTTCTCTTATGAATATAGATGCAAAAATTCTCAATAAAATTCTAACAAATCGAATCCAAGTGCTTATCAAAAAAATAATCCATCACGACCAAGTGGGCTTCATCCCAGAGATGCAGGGATGGTTTGACATATGGGAATGTAATTCATCACATAAATAGAAGCAAAAATAAAGATCAGATGATCCTCTCAATAGATGCAGAGAAAGCATTTGACAAAATTCAACACCCTTTTATGATAAGAACACTTAACAAAATAGGCATAGATGGGGCCTATATAAAAATGATACAAGCCATATACGACAAACCCTCAGCCAACATCATACTGAATGGGGAAAAACTGAAAGCATTCCCACTTCAAACTGGAACCAGACAAGGCTTACCACTGTCCCCATTACTTTTCTACATAGTATTGGAAGTCCTTGCAAGAGCTATCAGGCAAGAGAGCAGAATCAAGGGAGTTGAAATAGGGACAGAAGAGATCAAACTCTCACTCTTTGCTGATGATATGATGTTATATCTATAAAACCCCAAGGTTTCAACCAAGAGACTCCTGGAATTGATCAATGAATTCAGTAAAGTCTCAGGATAGAAAATCAATACACACAAATCAGAGGAATTCATATATGCCAATAACAGTCAAATGGAAAACCAAATTAAGGACTCAATACCCTTCAAAATAGCAACAAAGAAAATAAAATACCTAGGAATTTATTTAACTAAGGAGGTAAAGGACCTCTATAGGGAGAACTATGAAACACTGAGGAAGGAAATTGCAGAACATGTAAATAGGTGGAAAACCATACCATGCTCATGGATCGGTAGAATCAACATTGTTAAAATGTCTATACTGCCCAAAGTTATCTACAGATTCAATGCAATCCTTATTAAATTACCAACATCTTTTTTCACAGACATAGAAAAAATAATTTTACGCTTTGTATGGAACCAGGGAAGACCCCGTTTAGCAAAAGCAATCTTAAACAACAAAAACAAAATGGGAAGTATTAATTTGCCAGACTTCAAACTATACTACAAGGCTGTGGTTCTTAAAACAGCCTGGTACTGGCACAAGTGCAGGGACACAGACCAGTGGAACAGAACAGAAAATCCCAATATAAAACCATTCTCATATAGCCATCTAATCTTTGACAAAGCAGACAAAAACATACTCTGGGGAAAAGATTCCTTATTTAATAAATGGTGCTGGGAAAACTGGATATCCACATGTAGAAGACTAAAACAGGACACACAAAAATCAAATCACAGTGGTTAACAGACTTAAACCTAAGGTCAGAAACTATTAGAATTCTAGAAGAAAATGTAGGAAAGACTCTTACAGACATTGGCCTAGGCAAAGAATTTATGAAGAAGACCCCTAAAGCAATCACAGCAACCACAAAAATAAATAAATGGGACCTGATCAAATTAAAAAGCTTCTGCACAGCCAAAGAAACAGTCACGAGAGTAAATGGACAACCTACAGAATGGGAAAAAATTTTCGCATACTACACATCAGATAAAGGACTGATAACAAGAATCTATTTAGAACTCAGAAAAATCAGTAAGAAAAAATCAAACAACCCTATCAAAAAGTGGGCAAAGGACATAAATAGAAATTTTTCAAAAGAAGATATAAAAATGGCTAACAAACATATGAAAAAGTGTTCAACATCTCTAATCATCAGGGAAATGCAAATCAAAACCACAATGAGATATCACTTAACTCCAGTAGGAATGGCCTTTATCAAAAAGTCCCAAAACTATACATGTTGGTGTGGGTGTGGCGAGATAGGTACATTCATAAACTGCTGGTGGGACTGTAAACTAGTGCAGCCCCTGTGGAAAGCAATGTGGAGATACCTTAAACAGATTCAAGTAGACCTACCATTCGATCCAGCAATTCCATTATTGGACATCTACCCAGAAGAACAAAAGTCATTCTATAAAAAAGACACCTGCACCTGAATGATTATAGCAGCACAATTCACAATCACAAAGATGTGGAAACAACCCAAATGCCCATCAATTCATGAATGGATTAGCAAAATGTGGTATATGTATACCATGGAATATTACTCAGCTATTAGAAATAATGGCGATATGGCATCTCTTTGGTTCTCCTGGAGAGAGCTGGATCCCATTCTATTAAGTGAAGTATCCCAAGAATGGAAAAATAAGCACCACATGTACTCACCAGCAAATTGGTTTCCCTGAGTGCACATTTGGGAACAACACCAATTGGGTATCGGACAGAGGTTGGGGCCGGGTGGAAGGGATGGGTGTATACCTACTTGATGAATGTGATGTGCACTGCCTGGGGAATGGACACCCTTCAAGTTCTAACTGGGGGGGATGGGGTGGGGGAGAGGAGGGGTGCACACCTACATGATGAATGTGATGTGCACTGACTAGGGAATGGACAAAATTGAAGCTCAGAATCGGGGGAAAGGGGAGGCATGGGGAATGTATATAGCCTGATCTTTTGTACCCCCATAATGAGCTAACAAACAAACAAACAAACAAAAAAGAATCGTTTGATTCATCAGCTGGGAATACACCATGGTTCTTTAAAGACCTCTATGCGTGGGCCCAGGTAACTGGCAAGTTCCAAGAAGTATGCCACAGAGCTTTTGAAATAACCACTACGTTGAGAATTATTTGCTAGTTTTTGCACCACCTTTCACCATAATTGTGATAAGGTTCGTCCGTGCCTCCTTCAACCCAAGATGGCTGGGGCGGACAAAAGTATGCTGAGGCCTAGTTCACTTGGTGTTGCCGATAGTTGGTACTGGAGCCTGGCAAGAAGCCATGTTATTAAGAGTCATTCCACCATCCTTTCTCCATCATTTTAAAAGGCAGAACACCTTTTTCCAGTTATCATAAGAATGAGTTGCTGGAGGGGACGTTTTTGAGTGGGGTCGGGTGGTGCGTTGAGGGGAAGGCTCTCTGTCTGTCTGGTGGTTTGTCTTTATTATGCCCAAAGAGGAGAGGTGGGCATGTGTGTGGCAGGTGAAAAGTACGGATCCTGTTTCAGTCTTAGACTGAAACAGGATCCGCACTTTTCAGCCAGTTCCTTTACGAATCCTTTGATTCATCAGCTGGGAATCCACCATGGCTGTCGAGACTCCTCTATGTGTGGGTCCAGGTAACTGGCTAGTTCCAAGATGTATGCCGCAGAGCTTTGGAACTAACCACTACATTGAGTATTATTTGCCAGTTTTTGCAGCAACTTTCACAATGATTGTGAAAAGGTTAGGCAGTGCATCCTGAAACCCAAGCTGGCTTCCACAGAAACAACTACGGTTAGGCCAATCTCCCTTGGAGTTGCCGATAATTGGTACTGGTCCGTGGCAAGAAGCCATTCCTTTAAGTATCATTCCACCTTCCTTTCACAACTATTTTAAAAGGCAGAGCACCTATTGCCATTTAGCTTAAGGATGAGTCGCTGGAGGAAACGTTTTTGTGTGGGGTGGGAGAGGCAGAGCCAGGCCCTCTGTCAGTCCAGTGGTTTGTTTTTATTATCCCCGGAGAGGAGAAGTGGACATGTGTGTGGCAAGTGAAAAGTGTGGATCCTGTTTCAGTCTTAGACTGATACAGGATCGGCACTTTTCATCCTGTTCCTTTAAGAATCCTTTGCTTCATCAGCTGGGAATCCACCATAGTTCTCTACACCCCACTATGTGTGGACCCACTTAACAGGCTAGTTCAAAGAAGTATGCCACAGAGCATTTGAAATAACCACTACCATGGAAATTATTTGCCAGCTTTTCCAGCACTTTTACCATAATTTTGATAAGGTTCATTTGTGCTTCCTTAAACCCTAGATGGCTTCCATGGACAAACCTATACTGAGGGTTCTCTCGCTTGGTGTTGCCAATACTTGGTACGGGAGTCTGACAAGAATCCAGTCTTTTAATTATCATTGCCCCATCCTTTCTCCCTTATATTAAAAGGTGAGCAACTTTCGGCAGTTAGCATAAGGATGAGTCAACGGAGGGGACGTTTTTGGGTGGGATCGGGGTGGTTTGGGGGACAGTCCCTCTGTCAGTCTGGTTGTTTGTGTTTATTATGCCCAGACAGGGAAGTGGATATATTTGTGGCAGGTGAAATGTGCGGATCCTGTTTCAGTTAGACTGAAACAGTATCCGCACTTTTCAGCCGGTTCCATTAAAAATCCTTTGATTCATCAGCTGGGAATCCACCATGGTTCCTTAGAACCCTCCATGCATGGGCCCATGAACTGGCCTGTACCAAGATGTATGCTGCACAGCTTTTGAGATAAACACTACGTGTAGAATTATTTGCCAGTTTCTGCAGCACATATCACCATAATTGTGATAAGGATCGTCTGTGCCTCCTTAAACACAAGATGGCTGCCAGGGAGAAAACTATGCTGAGGCCTAGGTCACTTGGATTTCACGACACTTGTTACTGGAGGCTGGAAGGAGGCCATTCTTTTAAGTATCATTCCACCATACTTTCCCCATTATTTTAAAATGCACGGAAACCTTTGCAAGTTAGCATAATAATTAGTAGCTGGAGGGGACATTTTTATTTGTGGGGTCGGTGTGGGTGGGGGGCGCAGGCCCTCTGTCAGTTCGCTGGATGGTTTTTATTTTCCCCAGACCGGAGAAGTGGGCATGTGTGTGGCAGGTAAAAAGTTCGGACCCCGTTTCTGTCTTAGACTGAAACAGAAACCGCACTTTTCACCCCGTTCCATTAAGAATCCCTTGCTTCATCAGCTGGGAATCCACCATGGGCCTCTAGACTGCTCTATGCGTGGGCCCAGTTAACTGGCTAGTTCAAAGAATTATGCCGCAGAGCTTTTCAAGTAACCACTACCATGAGAATTACTTGACCGCTTTTGCAGCACCTTTCACCACAATTGTGATAAGGTTCATCTGTGCCTCCTTAAACCCAAGATGGCTGCCAGGGACAAACGTGTGCTGAGGCCTAGGTGACTTGCTGTTGCCAATACTTGGTATGGGAGTCTGGCAATAAGCCAGTCTTTTAGGTATAATTCCACCATTCTATCTCCATTATTTTAAAAGGCAGAGGACGTATTGCCAGATAGCATAAGGATCAGTCGCTGGAGGGCACGATTTTGTGTGGGGTGGTGGGGGGCGGGGGCAGGCCATCTGTCAATCCGATGGGTTGTTTTTGTTATCCCTAGAGAGGAGAAGTGGGCATGTGTGTTGCAGGCAAAAAGTCCGAATCCTGTTTCAGTCAGGATCTGCACTTTTCAGCCTGTTCCTTTAAGAATCCTAGATTCATCACCTTGGAATCCACCATGGTTCTCTAGACCCCTCTATGCGTGGGCCCAGGTAACAGGATTCTTCCAAGAAGTATGCCACAGAGCTTTTGAATTAAACAGTACGTTGAGAATTATTTGCCGGGTTTTCAGCACGTTTCAACATAATTATGATAAAGTTTGTATATGCCTCCTTAAACCCAACATGGCTGCCACGGGCATAACTATGCTGAGGCGTAGCTGACTTGGTGTTGCCTATTTTTGTTAGTGGAGACTGACAAGAAGCCATTCTTCTAAGTATCATCCCACCACCATTTTTCCATTGTTTTAAAATGCAGGGAAATTTTGCAAGTTAGCATTATAATTAGTAGCTGAAGGGTACGGTTTTTTTTTTTTGTGTGTGTGTGGTCGATGTGGATGGGGGGGTCAGGCCCTCTGTCAGTTCGCTGGTTAGTTTTTATTATCCCCAGAGAGGAGAAGTGGGCATGTGTTTGGCAGGTGAAAAGGGCGGATTCTGTTTCAGAGAATTAACGATGATCCCCATGGTCATCCCGTTCCTTTAATAATCCTTGACTTCATCAGCTGGAAATCCACCATGGTTCTATATACTCCTCTTTGAGTGGGAACAGGTAACTGGCTTGTGCCAAGAAGTATGCCGCAGAGCTTTTCAATTAACCACTACGTTGAAAATTATTTGCAGATGTTGAGCGTTTCACCATAATTGTGAGAACCTTTGTTTGTGCCTCCTGAAACCCAAGAAGGCAGCGACGGACATAACTATGCTGAGGAGTAGCTGACTTGGTGTTGCCTATTTTTGTTAGTGGAGACTGACAAGAAGCCATTCTTCTAAGTATCATCCCACCACCATTTTTCCATTGTTTTAAAATGCAGGGAAATTTTGCAAGTTAGCATTATAATTAGTGGCTGGAGGGTACGGTTTTTTTTTGTGTGTGTGGTCGATGTGGATGGGGGGGCGGTCAGGCCCTCTGTCAGTTCGCTGGTTATTTTTTATTATCCCCAGAGAGGAGAAGTGGGCATGTGTTTGGCAGGTGAAAAGGGCGGATTCTGTTTCAGAGAATTAACGATGATCACCATGGTCATCCCGTTCCTTTAATAATCCTTTACTTCATCAGCTGGAAATCCACCATGGTTCTCTATACTCCCCTTTGCCTGGGAACAGGTAACTGGCTTGTTCCAAGAAGTATGCCGCAGAGCTTTTCAATTAACCACTACGTTGAAAATTATTTGCAGGTGTTCAGCGTTTCACCATAATTGTGAGAACCTCTGTTTGTGCCTCCTGAAACCCAAGAAGGCTGCGACGGACATAACTATGCTGAGGAGTAGCTGACTTGGTGTTGCCTATTTTTGTTAGTGGAGACTGACAAGAAGCCATTCTTCTAAGTATCATCCCACCACCATTTTTCCATTGTTTTAAAATGCAGGGAAATTTTCGAAGTTAGCATTATAATTAGTAGCTGGAGGGTACGGGTTTTTTTTTGTGTGTGGTCGATGTGGATGGTGGGGGTCAGGCCCTCTGTCAGTTCGCTGGTTAGTTTTTATTATCCCCAGAGAGGAGAAGT
>NW_027183293.1:0-29259 GCF_041146395.1 Eulemur rufifrons | reverse complement strand
GGCCACACCAGCAAGGGAACGGGAAGCAGCCCCCAGAGTCTGTCCACCACACCCACTGACCCCATTTTGTGTGCCAGCTCTCTAGAGTACTGATCCTTTGCGGTATTTTAAGAGTCTTTTCTCCACTTCAAATTCTTCTTAAAGTACAGGGGATAGAGCTCACAAAATACAAGCTGATCCGTGATTCCTGCCTCATCTGGAGGTTTGCCAGGGGAGCATGGTGATGTCAGGCTTTTCACGGAGTTTTCTGTTTGATATGATGATATCTTTACCCCCATAATTAATTTTAAATTAATCCCCACGTTTCATTCCCTTGGGTTGGATTTAAGGGAGGGGGCCCTGTTGAGTGAATAGAATAAAAGCACAGCTGGCCTGGCAGGGATCTGAGGCCCCCGTGGGGCGGAGTGAAAACCAGAACGCCTGGCACCCACCAGCTAGTGCAGGCGCCTTCCCTGGGTCGTGTGCGTTCCTTGCGCGTATCTCTAATGGCAGACTCACATAGGGATGTTCTTGATACACTTCTGAGCTTTCCTCTGTGAGCACCTTCACCACATCTCTGACTGATGTAGGAAAATTAAGGAAGACAAACTTTTGATTGAAATTGGTGGAATAAGTAAGGCCAACAAATGGCAGCTTGTGTTTAAAATTAAAGCCCAGCTGTAAAACATGGCATTTACCTAAAGTTAATTTTTTAAAGTAACCAATACAGTGAAACAAGGCCCAGTGGGTCAGGACCATGTAGACATCAGCTCGTTCCTCAGAAACTGGTGTTCGGGCTCTGTGTTCATGGACACCATGGGGGTTCTCCTGGCAATGACACTCTTCTCTCCTGCAGGAAGACCAAGGTCCTTTGTATGTCAGTTCTATCCCCAAATAGCATTTGCTTTCAACCCATGACGTTTCCATATTCCATGAAGAAAACTTCAAAGATACTGATAAATCACCCTGAAAGTATCCAGAAAGTGTCCAGGACATTTTACACACACACACACACACACAAATTTTTTAGTGGGATCTTTTCTACATCATTATTATAAGTTGTTGCTTGGGGGTGTACTGTATGAATGTTTAGTAATTGTTTAGTCTTTCCTAGTTAGCCAATAAAGATTTTTAAGCATATATCTTTGCATACCTGTTTGTTTATTTGCTTAAAATAAATTCCTGAAATTCAAATCATTAAACCAAGTGGCATGCATATATTAAGACTTTTTTTATGTTACCAAATGACCCTCAGACACAATGTTATTAATTTACACTTCCACTAGCATTACATGAGAGAATCTATTTGCTGTTTTTTGATGTTACTTTTACTGATTTTATAAATAAACTACTTTGTTCTTCTTAGCTGTTAGCAAATTAATCACTTCCAATTGAAAGTTAGGTAGAAGCTCTTTAATTGCACAGTTAAATGGACTTTGGAATATGTTAATTTTATTTGTATTTGCACTGAGGTCTGAAGAATGCTGCTGGGATTATACTTGGAGCTCAGAAAATATACCTGTTACAAATTTGTGTGGGAATGGAGATCTATCTCACTTATTGGTTTAACTTTTGACAGCATGGAAAGTGTATAAAGCAGCTTGACATAACTTGTGATTCATTTAGCTTTAGTCAAAATGATTTTACAGCAAAATTATTTTCACATATAAGTACAGTCTTGTCTTTTAATTTTAAGTTGAATTTATTAAGAAACATTATCAGGTCTGCAGCAAAAGCTAATTTCCAAGTGATTCATTGTCAAAAATAGTTAACGACGGTGATTTCTTCCTGCTTAGAAAAGTTTCAGTCTTGGCCCTGAGTTCAAAAAATTACAACAAACATTACCACTGCTAAGCCATCAAACTGATGAGTGACTGTGAAAGTCAGAATATTCAGATTCTATTTTTGGTAAGCATTCCTGGAATTAATAATGGTTAAGTCCATGAGAATGAAGAAAGTTTATCATTGGCACTACTTGTTTAATAACACATGGCTATAGTGCCATTACAAAATAGATCCAGCTCTTTCTGCAAGGCACCTGCTGTTCCACATATTTTTGCCACCATCAGTTGTAACACATCTTTATATTCTGCTTCAGATTGTACTGAATTCGTGTTTTCTAGATGTCTTTAAAAATATTCTCACCTATTGTTGGTCCATGTTAGCTATTCATAGAAGCTGATTCTTCAATCATTTCAAACTTGTCTTTGACTCCTTGAATAAATGGCAACTGGGCCATATCAGTAATATCTGTTGATTTATCAAGAGCAAAGGAAAGTCACTCAAAATCACTTGCTTTGTTTTTTTAGATTACTGATGTTGCTCCCAACAACCCCAACTCTTTGAGTAACTCTTCTTGCTAAAAAGCTAATAGTCTTAAATCAGTTCATTTTTTTCTGGACACATTGGTTCAATTGCAGCAATACATTTCATTAACTCACCACTGGCAAACAGTTTTTCTTACTTGACTAACAAGTGAGCCCCTCGGAAACTTAGTTTTGTTGCAACTTCATTTTCTTTCTTTCTTTCCCTATTTTTTTTTTTTTTTTTTGAGAGAGAGTTTCACTCCATTGCCCTGAGTAGAGTGCCATGGCATCAGCCTAGCTCACAGCAACCTCAAACTCCTGGGCTCAAGTGATCCTCCTGCCTCAGCCTCCTGAGCAGCTGGGACTACAGGCACACACCATAATACCTGGCTAATTTTTGTATTTTTAGTAGAGACAGGGTCTCACTCTTGCTCAGGCTGGCCTTGAACTCCTGAGCTCTAGCAATCCTCCTGCCTTGGCCTCCCAGAGTGCTAGGATTACAGGCATGAGCCACTGTGCTCAGCCTCATTTTCATTTTTAATTTTTGTAAAGAAATTCTGCTACAAGCTATTCCATTTTTAATTTTCTGATTTTTCTGACTGTTGCATTCCCATAAATTGGGATTACCATGATGAGTTCTTAGTCTGATAATATCAACATACATTGTATTTTTTCAGCACAGTTATAGTGTCATTACATAAAATGATGCTTTGATGCCTAGCATGATAATAAAATAACACACATTCCACTGTTCCTTAAGAGTACAACATTCAAAGTCCACTTCTCTCTTCTTGTTTTGTATACAGGTAATAAAAAGAATTTTAAAATGTTGCTGTATGGTGAACACATGGCACTTGGAACTGTGTAACTGCAGCTAGTAGTGCAGTTCCAACTGAGCAGTAGTGCCAAGCCATGGCAGCACACAGACCCTGTAATAACTACTCAACTTGCCATTTTAGCATGAAAGCATTCACAGAGAATATGTTAATGAATGAAACTGATTGTGTTCACATAAAACTTTAGATATGGTCACTGAAATTGAATTTCATGTAATTTTTGCCTGCCTTGAAATATTCTTCTTTTGAGGGAGACATAGGAGTGGGCTTAACCAGGCATGAGGTCACAATCATAGCTGCTATACTGGTCTTCAGGGGGCATGACCAGCAGTCCTAATCCCATCATAGCAAACTTGGGTTTGATCCCATATATAAGTGATGAAAACCCAATTGGAAATAATATAGACAGAACAGAATTTGGCAACTCATGAGCATTAGCAATGTGCCCCACCCAAGAGAACAGGATGCCAACCTGTAACTAGAAATACATGGCAAAGGTTTCAACCCACCAGGAGAAGGAATTGGCAAGGCCTGTGGAGGTGGTCAGGACCCCAGACTATGTGTAGACTCTAGTTCTCACAGCATCTGAGCAGAAACCGGCATGGACAGCTATGTGGCAAGAAATTAATTACGGTAAGGTATTAATGCTTGTGAATGAATTCCTTTTCTAATGTTATTTAGGGCAAATTCAAGTTTATCCCTATTGTCATTTCCACACAATTGCAGTTCATTAGTTTTTTTGAGAAGGATCGAAAGGTGTAGTCTAACCACTAGCATTCAGGGCACATGAACATCACCAAAGTGAGAACTGGTGAAAAAAATACTAGCCTGGGAAGCAAGACTATTACCAAGAAATAACCCACTGTGATAGTCCTGTGGGAGCCCAGAGCTCACCACCCCAGAGACTGTGGCGATGGCGCTGCAAGTAACTCTGACCCACATACCCCCGGATCACACGCTACCAATGAATGCTGGTGTCGGTTTGCTCCAGAACTAGATGGCTCTTGTCTTGGTTCATTTTCTGTTGCCATAATAGAATATCACAGACTGAGTAATTTATAAGGAAAAGAAGTTTATTTAGTTCTCAGTTCTGGAAACTGGGAAGTCCAAGAGCATGGCACTGGCTTCCGTGAGGGCCTTCTTACTGCATCATGACATGGCGGAGGGCATCACATGGCGAGGGAGCAAAAAAGAGCCAGAGAGAACTGGCTTTGATAACCAAGGCACTCCCACAATAACAAACTCACTTCCATGACAGCAACATTAATCCATTCATGAGAGCAGAAGTGACATTAATCCATTTATGAGAACAGAGGGATTAAGTTTCCAACACACAAACTTTTAGGGGACACTTTCAAACCATTGCACCTCTTTATCTGCAGGTTGAAGTTTATGACTTCTGCCTCAAAGCCACAGAATATGATTCTCATTGAAGTTTAGAAGGAGACGTCTAAAGTGTTTCAGCCGACGCTATCTCCTGGAGTTCTGCAGAATGTAGCCCGGCCCATGCTGCCTGACGCTGGCTGGGGGAAGGCAGTCAGAAACGAGGTCCCCCAAACCAAGATATGGGACTTGCATTGAGTATTTACTTTCTGGAAACTACCTGTACGTGTCACCCTCCTGGGAGACTCTTTTTTTCCTAATAAACTATGAAGGAAAGTTAGAGAAATGGGGTCAGTAGTGCTGATGGCAGGAAAGACGGTGGAAGCCCTGGGAATTCTGCCTCCACACTCTCCCTCCCTTTCCCTCTGCCTGTACGTACTGGGGAAAAAAGGGCTCTTTCCTTAAACGATAACCTGACAGAAACCCTATTTGGAGTTCCCGAGGCTGAGAGTGAATTTTCAGAAAATGAATTATTGTATTACATAATTGGCTTAATTTAACATCTGGGTAAATAGAGGGAGCTACCATTGGCTCAGTTTGATGGGGCTTGTTCTGGGAGCCTCATTTTCTTCTCTCCGCAAGGACAAGATAATACTACATGATGTCTTTGTGCCCAGCAGAGTTCTCGTCCCCAGCTGTCATCAACTGCAGTGAGAGAGGGAAGTGGGGAAAGCTTGCGGCAGAAGGGCTGTCCCCCAGGGAGCCTGCATGGTGGCTTGAGCTCCATCCACAGCGGCTGGGTGTCCCAGCTGGTCCTTGACCTGTGCTCATAGTTACAGAAGCCACAGCCTACGAGATTTGCTCCCGAACACAATGAGCACGGAGCAAGGGGAATGCACCTGAGGAAAAGAGATGACTCGATCCTAATGGGGAAATTCTCCCTTCAGGTGAGCTATTGAAATAAACGGGCAGAAGTCAAATCCCCAACAGGATTCCAGAAGAACCCTCATTTCTAGGGCCTATTTTTGCTCCCAGGACATTGTTCTGTCCCCCACGGTCATCTCTAAACGTTTTTTTGTTCAGGTTTTCAGGCTTGGAGGGCCTGTCTTTTCCCAGCCTTGTGCACCCTGGGAGAAACTGGGTGTGGGGGCCAGATGACAGGTGCCCTCGCAGTCCAGTTTAACTCCTAAAGCGGCCAGTCTGCCCTTTAGGATAACACGGCCACACTGTGCTAACAGGAGGATGCAAGTCTCTTGTGTTTGAGTGTGTACTTTATAAACAGCCAACACGTACACAAATAAGAACAAGGCGAGATGTAAACTACGTGAGTTAATGGAAATTTTTACTGGTTGCTCAGGCAGGTCAGAATTAGATGACCATATTCTGTGGGGTCAAATATAAATATTTGAGTTTTACAAACTGCTTCTGTGTCCTGACCCAGCTCAGGGCGTAGTCTCTGAAACTGATAAAGAAAGCTGTAGTCTGCAGACCAGAAAGTGTTTAGCATCAAACTGGTCAGTCAGTAGTTACAAAGGCTCAGGTCAGAGTGTCTCTCCAATCAGTCCCTGAGAGAGATAATCATCCCACCAGATCTGAGAAATGTACAGAGAATTTTAATTTTAAGTGACTCATTTAACATAGAAGCAGCCTATTAAGTTGTCTGGGATGAATGGTCACCCAGTGCAGGGCAGGAGGCCTTCATATGACCAGAACTCAGACTTGAGTTTTGATTGTCGAACCCTAATGGCCCCACAACCACTTCCTTTAATTCATGCCTCAAGTATAGTTTATAAAAAATGTTATCAAGTTGTGGTTTATCCTAATACACAGTTCTCCTGTAACATTCATTTTATAAACAATGAAAAAAGCACAAATTTGTCCCAGTGCGATTGATGTATTAGGGAACAATTTGGGCATAATGCAAAATTTGCACTTGCTTGTGTGTGATTCTGTCTTGTGAGAAACACTAGCTGAATGCAGAAAACTGCGCCCAGCTGGCCCAGGCTAAATGGGAACACACAAAACACATACACACACATCTCAAATACCTACCAGCTACCTCTATTTACTGTGTGTCATCAGCAACACTCCTCCCTGCCTGATAAGCTTTCCCCTGGGATTTCAGACAACCCTCATTCCACCACTTCACAGCTCACAAGCTGCAACCCTTCCAGTGCCCACTTCCACAAGTAAACTTCCAGTCTCTTTCAAGGTGAAGTGTTTATTGTAGTGTTTATGCATTTCTTAACCATTTATTAATAACATGTATAGAACTGTGTTACTGGTTTTATTAGGATCCTTTTTTTATGTCACTGATGAAAGTATTGAGTGTTGTGCCCCTAACTCCATTTTCCCCGTATGGCCTGTGGTTTTTATTGTGCAATTTTGAATAACATGATTTTGAAGAATGTATACCATGAAAAAGAGCAGCCTTTTGTGTCTCCGTTTATAGTGTGCTGACTGCTGGATTGCCAGCTTTCCTCAGTCTCCACATCTGTCACATAAACTGTCATTTGGGGGACAGAAACTTTAAAAATTTAAAACAAACTATCTAAGATACATTGAGCCCTTTCTGTGCCAGGTGCCATACTAATCTTTAATAAGCAATTTCATTTACTTCTTCCAGCAACTCCCTATGTAGGAGCTGTTGTCTTAGTTACTTTACAGATTTGGAAACTGAAGCAAAGAAAGGTAAAGAAACTTGCCCAGCGGTGGAGCTAGCATTGGATCACCAGGAATCTTATTAGAATTATTTTATAGCACATTTTCTCGTTAATCTGATGAACTTCTATTTTCCTTTAATATTCACTTTAATGTTCTTACCTCTATAAAGTTTTTCTGATTCTGTAGGCAGAATCCGCTCTTAGAATTGAACTTCCTTTCTTCCTTTTATTTGATCAGCAAATGTTCATTGAATACCTATTAGGATTGCTATGGTAGGTGCTGAGACCCTAACATGCAAGGTGACTTGCCCCATGTCCTTAGAAACTAACAGTCTATTGGGGAAACAAGCAAATGGGCCATTTAAGGCAGTTCAGTGAGAGCTCGGATAAAAGTGCTCTGAGAGCAGAGAAGGGGGAGCAGTAGCTTAGACTAAGGGGTTGGTGCTCAGAGAGGATGTCTGAGCTAAGTATTGAAGAGTGAACAGTCCAGGTAGAGGGAACAGAACATTCAAGATCAGAGATACGAAAGCACAAGACCTTTAGGGAAACTGCAAATGGTTCTGTATGGCCAGAGTGAAGGAGTCGGCAGGGGCCAGGCTAAAAGGGTCTTAGATTCAAGACCTTTTGACTTTACCCTGAAGGCTTGGGGATACTATTGAATAATTCAAGCACAAATGTGACGTAAGTAGACTGTTTCCTAGTCCTAGCACTGCAAATACTCCTCTACGAAAGCATTTGTTACAAATGCCTTCACTGTGTATCCTTCTGTCACAGCCTTTATCACAACTCTAATTGCCAGATGGAAGCAATACGGAGAGTTGCCAGAAGGAGAGCAAAGTGGAGATGAGACCAGCTTGCGGGAATCCAAGTGAGAAGTGACTGAGAGGAGAGGGTGGACTTACGGGTGGAATCTGATTGAATGTTGGGGCGAAGTAGTGCCATCCAGGCTGATTTCTGGCTCAGGAAGTGGTGGATGACAGGGTTTAAGGAAGACAGCTTTGGAGGCTCGTACAGGAAAGGGTCACCTCAGCAGACCTGGGTTGCCAGCACATTACTCCCAGCAACGGTCTGCCTTCAGGACTGGCCCTGGCCGGCTCCTGGGAAATAACCTCTGAGCCTTGGCGTATTCTGTCTGCTAAGAGTGTTTTTGTACGCCTGAGGCCTTGGGCCATGCCGTACCAGCGTAACCAGCTAGGTTTATCCTAACAGTGTGGTTTATGGCGAATGCCTGTTTTTGCCTGTGGGGCTGGAGTCTGAGTAGCTGAGGTCAGTCGCGTGGGTGAGTGGTGGATGCCTACGTGACTGAGCACCAAGTGAACTCTGGGAACCTTCACATGTGTTGTCACACATTGTTGTGACTCCACTGGGAGAGGACACCCGGAAGCTTGTGCTTGGTCTCCTAGACTTTTCCCATGGGCCTTTTCTCTTTGCTGATTTTAATCTGTGTCCTTTAGCTGTAATTAATCATGACCACAAGCATCACAGCTTTTCTAAGTCCTGTGGGTTGTCTTTCTAGTGAACCATCAAGCCTGAGGGTGGTCTTGGGGACCCCCTGCCTAGGGACAATGAATTGTTCTGGACATGTTGAATTTAGGGTCTCTGAGACATCCAAGTTCACGTGTCTAGTATGCAAGTGGATTTGGAGCTCAACAGAGAGGTGCACACTAGGCATTGAGATCTGAGAGCCAGCACATAAGTAGCAGTTGAAGCTATGGGCATGCATGAGGTCACAAAGGAGAGCAGCAGAAGGTAGAGACTTGGATATCACTGGCATTTTAAAGGTGAATGTGGAAGCAAAGGCTCTTTATATGTAATGAAGAGCCGGAGAGTTGAGAGTGAATGTCAGAAAGCTGTCAAAAGCCATCTTTAGGAAGAAGAGAATTTCAAGGAGGTTCAAATGTTACAAAGGAAATAAATAAGGGTAGAAAAACACTGGCAATGGCCAGGTGTAGTGGATCACACCTGTAATCCTAGCACTTTGGGAGGCTGAGGCAGGAGGATCAATTGAGGTCAGAAGTTTGAGACCAGCCTGAGCAGGAGCGAGACCCCATCTCTACAAAAAATACAAAAATTAGCTGGACATGGTGGCACACACCTGTAGTCTACTTGGGAGGCTGAGGCAGGAGGATCACTCAAGCCCAGGAGTTTGAGGTTGCAGTGAGCTATGATGACACTACTGCACTCTAGCCAGGGCAACAGAGCAAGACTCTTTCTCAAAAAAAAAAAAAAAGAAAAAGAAAAACACGGGCAGTACTGTGGTCATTAGCAACTTTAAGAAGGATCCCTTTGGATGTCCTAGGTGAATTTAGCCAATATTTTTTGAGCACTGCCTGTGTGTTGAGCCCTTAAGAGCTCAGTATAAAAAAAGACACCCAGGGAATTGGCTCTACCTTACGAAGATAACTCCCAGATAGAGTGCAGGGGAGGGGACTCCTCACTCGTGAGAGTGGAGGGGCAATTGTGTGTCCTGAGCTGTGTCTCAATGGATGAGTAGGACTGAAACTGGAGAGGTATGTCCAGGGCACCACTCACGTTTGGGTGTTGGGTGGCATAAAGGGCAAAGCAGACGTAAGGCTGGCAAGAAAGCCTGGAACCTGAAGCATAGCCTAGAAGCGGGGAGATAGATCTGGAGGCAGGAAGGGCTCTTAGGAGACTGATGCACTAGTCCTGGTGTTTGGATATGTGTTCTTCCATTTGCAATTGCTACATGAGTTTATTTTGTTGCCTTAAATAATATTCCTGAGGGGAAAAAAGAACTCGGTTTTATGTTTTTGTAAGTTTTCTCTTTCTCTCCAAGCTGAGCATGTGGTCTATAATGGGCCATCTGGGAAAACACATTTTTATACTGTGAACCTTTCTAACATATGCCATGCTTTTCAGTAAATTGGAAAGTCTATCCTATTGAAAATTAGTTCCAGAGTTGAGATACATCCTAGAATTCAATATATTGCCCTCTTTAGAAGGCAAGTCTATTACTGTCATACACATGACTAAGCTGGACTTTTGGAAGAATTCATTTCTGTTTTCTTCACTTAATTGACATGCAATTTTATTCATCCCTACTAACATTATTAATATCAAGAAATGGACAGGAGCACTAGAAGTGTTTTAATCAGGTTAATAGGTGGATTATCTGGGGAGGAACAACCAAGACCTGACCCCCAGCAAACTCCTAATGATGAGCCTGCACTGCTACCAGTGCTGGGGTCCCTCAGCAGCTCACGGCAGTGTGAGGATAATGTGGGCCTGTGGGGAAATCCTGGGGTTCCCTCTGGAAAGCTGGGGAGAGACTGCCAGCTCCCAGCTGTTTAGAAACCACACTCCGACAGGTGTAGCTCATAATCGGTAGTGCAGGGTAGCAGTCATATCTAGAACAAGTTGGAGTGTGGTAGCTCCCGATGGTGCTAGTGTAGAAAGCCTTTCTGCATGAAATGCAATATGAATTGGCTCTCCAAATCTAGGTTTCTCTGTGCCTTTTTAAAATTAAAACTTTAGAAAAAAAGTCAGGAACTAAATTGAGAGGAAAAAATAAAATAGATTTCACTTACTTACAGATATTAAAAACCCAACAAGCTCTATGACATAGAAACAGTAAGCATATATATCCATATCAAAAAATTTCATTGGACATATGTATTTCATCAGAAAAAAATTGGTCAAAATTGTAATTGAGAATCAGTAGCATACCAGAAAGCTCAGGTCCATGGTCTCCACCTCAGCCATGGCAGAACATACATAAGCTGAGAGAGAAACATTTAGGTTGGGATGTTGAGTGGGTAGCTGCTGCTGGATTTGTATTGAACTGGGTCTTCTAGCAGGATGGGTGACCTGCCAGGGAAAAGACTGGGTCACAATGCCCCAGTGACTCTGGCTGTGGCTCAGCCAGGACCTGATCACTTGGATCACCCATTGTCCTACATGCAGCACTGTCAACATATGTAAGTTTGAATTTTCTATGAGCTACACTGAACAAGGTAAAATTAAAGGTGGAAATAGTTTTAATGTTTTATTTAACCCAATATATTTAAAATATTTCAGACTATAATCAATACAAAATTATCAAATTATTGTACATTTTTTTCATACCATCTTCAAAATCCAATGTCTAGTTTATACTTACAACACAACTCAATTCAGGCGAGCCGCCTTTCAAGTGCTCAATAGCTACATGTAGCTAGTGGCTTTCATAATCGACCAAAAAGCTCTGAGTGAACAGAGAAAGAATATTTTAAAGGGAAAATGTTCTGTTTCCATTAAGTGAAGGCAATTTATTTTCTGGCAGTACTGATAGGCATACTTTTTTGTTGTCATTAAGTTCCATCCTCTCTTTTCCTCTGAACCCTCAGTATACAGTTTAAGCTCTGGAGAAGAGAGAAACATGAACAAAATAAAAATTGTCCTTAAAGAGCTTAGTTTGGTAAAACAGGCACTAAAATAATTACCATGGGAGGTGAGGTGTGTTATAAAATGCTATGGGAACACAGACCAGAGAGCGAAAGACAGAGACCCCAAGACAAAATTAACACCGCACTTCCCCATAGCGTGGTGCTGCTGACAGATGACCATTCCTCTCCCTGCACCTATACCCTTCCTGGAGCTTTCACTTTCCCAGAGCTTTTTTTCTCTTGCTGCATAAGAAATAACAACAAACTTGGAGGCTCAAAACACATTATTTCACAATCCCCGTGGGTCAGTACACCAGACACACAGCTCAGCTGGTCCTCTGCTTGGTGGGTCTCCCAAGGCTGCAATCGCAGTGTCAGCCCAGGCTGGGGTCTCCACTGAGGTGGTACACGGGAGGTGGGGTGGGGTGGGGCCACCTTCAGATCCTAGAGTTCGCCCACACTTCTTTACCACGTGGCTGTGCCCACATGGGCAGCTCACAACACACAGCTTGCTTTTCCAAAGCCAGCAACAGGGGACGCCAGCAAGACAGCCTACAGTCTTACGGACTCAATCACGTGTAGGTAACCATGGACCTGTCATCACCTACGTTATCGCGTACGTTCCTGCACCTTTGCTGCATCCTGTCGGCCAGAAGAAAGTCGAAGGCCACACCAGCAAGGGAACGGGAAGCAGCCCCCAGAGTCTGTCCACCACACCCACTGACCCCATTTTGTGTGCCAGCTCTCTAGAGTACTGATCCTTTGCGGTATTTTAAGAGTCTTTTCTCCACTTCAAATTCTTCTTAAAGTACAGGGGATAGAGCTCACAAAATACAAGCTGATCCGTGATTCCTGCCTCATCTGGAGGTTTGCCAGGGGAGCATGGTGATGTCAGGCTTTTCACGGAGTTTTCTGTTTGATATGATGATATCTTTACCCCCATAATTAATTTTAAATTAATCCCCACGTTTCATTCCCTTGGGTTGGATTTAAGGGAGGGGGCCCTGTTGAGTGAATAGAATAAAAGCACAGCTGGCCTGGCAGGGATCTGAGGCCCCCGTGGGGCGGAGTGAAAACCAGAACGCCTGGCACCCACCAGCTAGTGCAGGCGCCTTCCCTGGGTCGTGTGCGTTCCTTGCGCGTATCTCTAATGGCAGACTCACATAGGGATGTTCTTGATACACTTCTGAGCTTTCCTCTGTGAGCACCTTCACCACATCTCTGACTGATGTAGGAAAATTAAGGAAGACAAACTTTTGATTGAAATTGGTGGAATAAGTAAGGCCAACAAATGGCAGCTTGTGTTTAAAATTAAAGCCCAGCTGTAAAACATGGCATTTACCTAAAGTTAATTTTTTAAAGTAACCAATACAGTGAAACAAGGCCCAGTGGGTCAGGACCATGTAGACATCAGCTCGTTCCTCAGAAACTGGTGTTCGGGCTCTGTGTTCATGGACACCATGGGGGTTCTCCTGGCAATGACACTCTTCTCTCCTGCAGGAAGACCAAGGTCCTTTGTATGTCAGTTCTATCCCCAAATAGCATTTGCTTTCAACCCATGACGTTTCCATATTCCATGAAGAAAACTTCAAAGATACTGATAAATCACCCTGAAAGTATCCAGAAAGTGTCCAGGACATTTTACACACACACACACACACACAAATTTTTTAGTGGGATCTTTTCTACATCATTATTATAAGTTGTTGCTTGGGGGTGTACTGTATGAATGTTTAGTAATTGTTTAGTCTTTCCTAGTTAGCCAATAAAGATTTTTAAGCATATATCTTTGCATACCTGTTTGTTTATTTGCTTAAAATAAATTCCTGAAATTCAAATCATTAAACCAAGTGGCATGCATATATTAAGACTTTTTTTATGTTACCAAATGACCCTCAGACACAATGTTATTAATTTACACTTCCACTAGCATTACATGAGAGAATCTATTTGCTGTTTTTTGATGTTACTTTTACTGATTTTATAAATAAACTACTTTGTTCTTCTTAGCTGTTAGCAAATTAATCACTTCCAATTGAAAGTTAGGTAGAAGCTCTTTAATTGCACAGTTAAATGGACTTTGGAATATGTTAATTTTATTTGTATTTGCACTGAGGTCTGAAGAATGCTGCTGGGATTATACTTGGAGCTCAGAAAATATACCTGTTACAAATTTGTGTGGGAATGGAGATCTATCTCACTTATTGGTTTAACTTTTGACAGCATGGAAAGTGTATAAAGCAGCTTGACATAACTTGTGATTCATTTAGCTTTAGTCAAAATGATTTTACAGCAAAATTATTTTCACATATAAGTACAGTCTTGTCTTTTAATTTTAAGTTGAATTTATTAAGAAACATTATCAGGTCTGCAGCAAAAGCTAATTTCCAAGTGATTCATTGTCAAAAATAGTTAACGACGGTGATTTCTTCCTGCTTAGAAAAGTTTCAGTCTTGGCCCTGAGTTCAAAAAATTACAACAAACATTACCACTGCTAAGCCATCAAACTGATGAGTGACTGTGAAAGTCAGAATATTCAGATTCTATTTTTGGTAAGCATTCCTGGAATTAATAATGGTTAAGTCCATGAGAATGAAGAAAGTTTATCATTGGCACTACTTGTTTAATAACACATGGCTATAGTGCCATTACAAAATAGATCCAGCTCTTTCTGCAAGGCACCTGCTGTTCCACATATTTTTGCCACCATCAGTTGTAACACATCTTTATATTCTGCTTCAGATTGTACTGAATTCGTGTTTTCTAGATGTCTTTAAAAATATTCTCACCTATTGTTGGTCCATGTTAGCTATTCATAGAAGCTGATTCTTCAATCATTTCAAACTTGTCTTTGACTCCTTGAATAAATGGCAACTGGGCCATATCAGTAATATCTGTTGATTTATCAAGAGCAAAGGAAAGTCACTCAAAATCACTTGCTTTGTTTTTTTAGATTACTGATGTTGCTCCCAACAACCCCAACTCTTTGAGTAACTCTTCTTGCTAAAAAGCTAATAGTCTTAAATCAGTTCATTTTTTTCTGGACACATTGGTTCAATTGCAGCAATACATTTCATTAACTCACCACTGGCAAACAGTTTTTCTTACTTGACTAACAAGTGAGCCCCTCGGAAACTTAGTTTTGTTGCAACTTCATTTTCTTTCTTTCTTTCCCTATTTTTTTTTTTTTTTTTTGAGAGAGAGTTTCACTCCATTGCCCTGAGTAGAGTGCCATGGCATCAGCCTAGCTCACAGCAACCTCAAACTCCTGGGCTCAAGTGATCCTCCTGCCTCAGCCTCCTGAGCAGCTGGGACTACAGGCACACACCATAATACCTGGCTAATTTTTGTATTTTTAGTAGAGACAGGGTCTCACTCTTGCTCAGGCTGGCCTTGAACTCCTGAGCTCTAGCAATCCTCCTGCCTTGGCCTCCCAGAGTGCTAGGATTACAGGCATGAGCCACTGTGCTCAGCCTCATTTTCATTTTTAATTTTTGTAAAGAAATTCTGCTACAAGCTATTCCATTTTTAATTTTCTGATTTTTCTGACTGTTGCATTCCCATAAATTGGGATTACCATGATGAGTTCTTAGTCTGATAATATCAACATACATTGTATTTTTTCAGCACAGTTATAGTGTCATTACATAAAATGATGCTTTGATGCCTAGCATGATAATAAAATAACACACATTCCACTGTTCCTTAAGAGTACAACATTCAAAGTCCACTTCTCTCTTCTTGTTTTGTATACAGGTAATAAAAAGAATTTTAAAATGTTGCTGTATGGTGAACACATGGCACTTGGAACTGTGTAACTGCAGCTAGTAGTGCAGTTCCAACTGAGCAGTAGTGCCAAGCCATGGCAGCACACAGACCCTGTAATAACTACTCAACTTGCCATTTTAGCATGAAAGCATTCACAGAGAATATGTTAATGAATGAAACTGATTGTGTTCACATAAAACTTTAGATATGGTCACTGAAATTGAATTTCATGTAATTTTTGCCTGCCTTGAAATATTCTTCTTTTGAGGGAGACATAGGAGTGGGCTTAACCAGGCATGAGGTCACAATCATAGCTGCTATACTGGTCTTCAGGGGGCATGACCAGCAGTCCTAATCCCATCATAGCAAACTTGGGTTTGATCCCATATATAAGTGATGAAAACCCAATTGGAAATAATATAGACAGAACAGAATTTGGCAACTCATGAGCATTAGCAATGTGCCCCACCCAAGAGAACAGGATGCCAACCTGTAACTAGAAATACATGGCAAAGGTTTCAACCCACCAGGAGAAGGAATTGGCAAGGCCTGTGGAGGTGGTCAGGACCCCAGACTATGTGTAGACTCTAGTTCTCACAGCATCTGAGCAGAAACCGGCATGGACAGCTATGTGGCAAGAAATTAATTACGGTAAGGTATTAATGCTTGTGAATGAATTCCTTTTCTAATGTTATTTAGGGCAAATTCAAGTTTATCCCTATTGTCATTTCCACACAATTGCAGTTCATTAGTTTTTTTGAGAAGGATCGAAAGGTGTAGTCTAACCACTAGCATTCAGGGCACATGAACATCACCAAAGTGAGAACTGGTGAAAAAAATACTAGCCTGGGAAGCAAGACTATTACCAAGAAATAACCCACTGTGATAGTCCTGTGGGAGCCCAGAGCTCACCACCCCAGAGACTGTGGCGATGGCGCTGCAAGTAACTCTGACCCACATACCCCCGGATCACACGCTACCAATGAATGCTGGTGTCGGTTTGCTCCAGAACTAGATGGCTCTTGTCTTGGTTCATTTTCTGTTGCCATAATAGAATATCACAGACTGAGTAATTTATAAGGAAAAGAAGTTTATTTAGTTCTCAGTTCTGGAAACTGGGAAGTCCAAGAGCATGGCACTGGCTTCCGTGAGGGCCTTCTTACTGCATCATGACATGGCGGAGGGCATCACATGGCGAGGGAGCAAAAAAGAGCCAGAGAGAACTGGCTTTGATAACCAAGGCACTCCCACAATAACAAACTCACTTCCATGACAGCAACATTAATCCATTCATGAGAGCAGAAGTGACATTAATCCATTTATGAGAACAGAGGGATTAAGTTTCCAACACACAAACTTTTAGGGGACACTTTCAAACCATTGCACCTCTTTATCTGCAGGTTGAAGTTTATGACTTCTGCCTCAAAGCCACAGAATATGATTCTCATTGAAGTTTAGAAGGAGACGTCTAAAGTGTTTCAGCCGACGCTATCTCCTGGAGTTCTGCAGAATGTAGCCCGGCCCATGCTGCCTGACGCTGGCTGGGGGAAGGCAGTCAGAAACGAGGTCCCCCAAACCAAGATATGGGACTTGCATTGAGTATTTACTTTCTGGAAACTACCTGTACGTGTCACCCTCCTGGGAGACTCTTTTTTTCCTAATAAACTATGAAGGAAAGTTAGAGAAATGGGGTCAGTAGTGCTGATGGCAGGAAAGACGGTGGAAGCCCTGGGAATTCTGCCTCCACACTCTCCCTCCCTTTCCCTCTGCCTGTACGTACTGGGGAAAAAAGGGCTCTTTCCTTAAACGATAACCTGACAGAAACCCTATTTGGAGTTCCCGAGGCTGAGAGTGAATTTTCAGAAAATGAATTATTGTATTACATAATTGGCTTAATTTAACATCTGGGTAAATAGAGGGAGCTACCATTGGCTCAGTTTGATGGGGCTTGTTCTGGGAGCCTCATTTTCTTCTCTCCGCAAGGACAAGATAATACTACATGATGTCTTTGTGCCCAGCAGAGTTCTCGTCCCCAGCTGTCATCAACTGCAGTGAGAGAGGGAAGTGGGGAAAGCTTGCGGCAGAAGGGCTGTCCCCCAGGGAGCCTGCATGGTGGCTTGAGCTCCATCCACAGCGGCTGGGTGTCCCAGCTGGTCCTTGACCTGTGCTCATAGTTACAGAAGCCACAGCCTACGAGATTTGCTCCCGAACACAATGAGCACGGAGCAAGGGGAATGCACCTGAGGAAAAGAGATGACTCGATCCTAATGGGGAAATTCTCCCTTCAGGTGAGCTATTGAAATAAACGGGCAGAAGTCAAATCCCCAACAGGATTCCAGAAGAACCCTCATTTCTAGGGCCTATTTTTGCTCCCAGGACATTGTTCTGTCCCCCACGGTCATCTCTAAACGTTTTTTTGTTCAGGTTTTCAGGCTTGGAGGGCCTGTCTTTTCCCAGCCTTGTGCACCCTGGGAGAAACTGGGTGTGGGGGCCAGATGACAGGTGCCCTCGCAGTCCAGTTTAACTCCTAAAGCGGCCAGTCTGCCCTTTAGGATAACACGGCCACACTGTGCTAACAGGAGGATGCAAGTCTCTTGTGTTTGAGTGTGTACTTTATAAACAGCCAACACGTACACAAATAAGAACAAGGCGAGATGTAAACTACGTGAGTTAATGGAAATTTTTACTGGTTGCTCAGGCAGGTCAGAATTAGATGACCATATTCTGTGGGGTCAAATATAAATATTTGAGTTTTACAAACTGCTTCTGTGTCCTGACCCAGCTCAGGGCGTAGTCTCTGAAACTGATAAAGAAAGCTGTAGTCTGCAGACCAGAAAGTGTTTAGCATCAAACTGGTCAGTCAGTAGTTACAAAGGCTCAGGTCAGAGTGTCTCTCCAATCAGTCCCTGAGAGAGATAATCATCCCACCAGATCTGAGAAATGTACAGAGAATTTTAATTTTAAGTGACTCATTTAACATAGAAGCAGCCTATTAAGTTGTCTGGGATGAATGGTCACCCAGTGCAGGGCAGGAGGCCTTCATATGACCAGAACTCAGACTTGAGTTTTGATTGTCGAACCCTAATGGCCCCACAACCACTTCCTTTAATTCATGCCTCAAGTATAGTTTATAAAAAATGTTATCAAGTTGTGGTTTATCCTAATACACAGTTCTCCTGTAACATTCATTTTATAAACAATGAAAAAAGCACAAATTTGTCCCAGTGCGATTGATGTATTAGGGAACAATTTGGGCATAATGCAAAATTTGCACTTGCTTGTGTGTGATTCTGTCTTGTGAGAAACACTAGCTGAATGCAGAAAACTGCGCCCAGCTGGCCCAGGCTAAATGGGAACACACAAAACACATACACACACATCTCAAATACCTACCAGCTACCTCTATTTACTGTGTGTCATCAGCAACACTCCTCCCTGCCTGATAAGCTTTCCCCTGGGATTTCAGACAACCCTCATTCCACCACTTCACAGCTCACAAGCTGCAACCCTTCCAGTGCCCACTTCCACAAGTAAACTTCCAGTCTCTTTCAAGGTGAAGTGTTTATTGTAGTGTTTATGCATTTCTTAACCATTTATTAATAACATGTATAGAACTGTGTTACTGGTTTTATTAGGATCCTTTTTTTATGTCACTGATGAAAGTATTGAGTGTTGTGCCCCTAACTCCATTTTCCCCGTATGGCCTGTGGTTTTTATTGTGCAATTTTGAATAACATGATTTTGAAGAATGTATACCATGAAAAAGAGCAGCCTTTTGTGTCTCCGTTTATAGTGTGCTGACTGCTGGATTGCCAGCTTTCCTCAGTCTCCACATCTGTCACATAAACTGTCATTTGGGGGACAGAAACTTTAAAAATTTAAAACAAACTATCTAAGATACATTGAGCCCTTTCTGTGCCAGGTGCCATACTAATCTTTAATAAGCAATTTCATTTACTTCTTCCAGCAACTCCCTATGTAGGAGCTGTTGTCTTAGTTACTTTACAGATTTGGAAACTGAAGCAAAGAAAGGTAAAGAAACTTGCCCAGCGGTGGAGCTAGCATTGGATCACCAGGAATCTTATTAGAATTATTTTATAGCACATTTTCTCGTTAATCTGATGAACTTCTATTTTCCTTTAATATTCACTTTAATGTTCTTACCTCTATAAAGTTTTTCTGATTCTGTAGGCAGAATCCGCTCTTAGAATTGAACTTCCTTTCTTCCTTTTATTTGATCAGCAAATGTTCATTGAATACCTATTAGGATTGCTATGGTAGGTGCTGAGACCCTAACATGCAAGGTGACTTGCCCCATGTCCTTAGAAACTAACAGTCTATTGGGGAAACAAGCAAATGGGCCATTTAAGGCAGTTCAGTGAGAGCTCGGATAAAAGTGCTCTGAGAGCAGAGAAGGGGGAGCAGTAGCTTAGACTAAGGGGTTGGTGCTCAGAGAGGATGTCTGAGCTAAGTATTGAAGAGTGAACAGTCCAGGTAGAGGGAACAGAACATTCAAGATCAGAGATACGAAAGCACAAGACCTTTAGGGAAACTGCAAATGGTTCTGTATGGCCAGAGTGAAGGAGTCGGCAGGGGCCAGGCTAAAAGGGTCTTAGATTCAAGACCTTTTGACTTTACCCTGAAGGCTTGGGGATACTATTGAATAATTCAAGCACAAATGTGACGTAAGTAGACTGTTTCCTAGTCCTAGCACTGCAAATACTCCTCTACGAAAGCATTTGTTACAAATGCCTTCACTGTGTATCCTTCTGTCACAGCCTTTATCACAACTCTAATTGCCAGATGGAAGCAATACGGAGAGTTGCCAGAAGGAGAGCAAAGTGGAGATGAGACCAGCTTGCGGGAATCCAAGTGAGAAGTGACTGAGAGGAGAGGGTGGACTTACGGGTGGAATCTGATTGAATGTTGGGGCGAAGTAGTGCCATCCAGGCTGATTTCTGGCTCAGGAAGTGGTGGATGACAGGGTTTAAGGAAGACAGCTTTGGAGGCTCGTACAGGAAAGGGTCACCTCAGCAGACCTGGGTTGCCAGCACATTACTCCCAGCAACGGTCTGCCTTCAGGACTGGCCCTGGCCGGCTCCTGGGAAATAACCTCTGAGCCTTGGCGTATTCTGTCTGCTAAGAGTGTTTTTGTACGCCTGAGGCCTTGGGCCATGCCGTACCAGCGTAACCAGCTAGGTTTATCCTAACAGTGTGGTTTATGGCGAATGCCTGTTTTTGCCTGTGGGGCTGGAGTCTGAGTAGCTGAGGTCAGTCGCGTGGGTGAGTGGTGGATGCCTACGTGACTGAGCACCAAGTGAACTCTGGGAACCTTCACATGTGTTGTCACACATTGTTGTGACTCCACTGGGAGAGGACACCCGGAAGCTTGTGCTTGGTCTCCTAGACTTTTCCCATGGGCCTTTTCTCTTTGCTGATTTTAATCTGTGTCCTTTAGCTGTAATTAATCATGACCACAAGCATCACAGCTTTTCTAAGTCCTGTGGGTTGTCTTTCTAGTGAACCATCAAGCCTGAGGGTGGTCTTGGGGACCCCCTGCCTAGGGACAATGAATTGTTCTGGACATGTTGAATTTAGGGTCTCTGAGACATCCAAGTTCACGTGTCTAGTATGCAAGTGGATTTGGAGCTCAACAGAGAGGTGCACACTAGGCATTGAGATCTGAGAGCCAGCACATAAGTAGCAGTTGAAGCTATGGGCATGCATGAGGTCACAAAGGAGAGCAGCAGAAGGTAGAGACTTGGATATCACTGGCATTTTAAAGGTGAATGTGGAAGCAAAGGCTCTTTATATGTAATGAAGAGCCGGAGAGTTGAGAGTGAATGTCAGAAAGCTGTCAAAAGCCATCTTTAGGAAGAAGAGAATTTCAAGGAGGTTCAAATGTTACAAAGGAAATAAATAAGGGTAGAAAAACACTGGCAATGGCCAGGTGTAGTGGATCACACCTGTAATCCTAGCACTTTGGGAGGCTGAGGCAGGAGGATCAATTGAGGTCAGAAGTTTGAGACCAGCCTGAGCAGGAGCGAGACCCCATCTCTACAAAAAATACAAAAATTAGCTGGACATGGTGGCACACACCTGTAGTCTACTTGGGAGGCTGAGGCAGGAGGATCACTCAAGCCCAGGAGTTTGAGGTTGCAGTGAGCTATGATGACACTACTGCACTCTAGCCAGGGCAACAGAGCAAGACTCTTTCTCAAAAAAAAAAAAAAAGAAAAAGAAAAACACGGGCAGTACTGTGGTCATTAGCAACTTTAAGAAGGATCCCTTTGGATGTCCTAGGTGAATTTAGCCAATATTTTTTGAGCACTGCCTGTGTGTTGAGCCCTTAAGAGCTCAGTATAAAAAAAGACACCCAGGGAATTGGCTCTACCTTACGAAGATAACTCCCAGATAGAGTGCAGGGGAGGGGACTCCTCACTCGTGAGAGTGGAGGGGCAATTGTGTGTCCTGAGCTGTGTCTCAATGGATGAGTAGGACTGAAACTGGAGAGGTATGTCCAGGGCACCACTCACGTTTGGGTGTTGGGTGGCATAAAGGGCAAAGCAGACGTAAGGCTGGCAAGAAAGCCTGGAACCTGAAGCATAGCCTAGAAGCGGGGAGATAGATCTGGAGGCAGGAAGGGCTCTTAGGAGACTGATGCACTAGTCCTGGTGTTTGGATATGTGTTCTTCCATTTGCAATTGCTACATGAGTTTATTTTGTTGCCTTAAATAATATTCCTGAGGGGAAAAAAGAACTCGGTTTTATGTTTTTGTAAGTTTTCTCTTTCTCTCCAAGCTGAGCATGTGGTCTATAATGGGCCATCTGGGAAAACACATTTTTATACTGTGAACCTTTCTAACATATGCCATGCTTTTCAGTAAATTGGAAAGTCTATCCTATTGAAAATTAGTTCCAGAGTTGAGATACATCCTAGAATTCAATATATTGCCCTCTTTAGAAGGCAAGTCTATTACTGTCATACACATGACTAAGCTGGACTTTTGGAAGAATTCATTTCTGTTTTCTTCACTTAATTGACATGCAATTTTATTCATCCCTACTAACATTATTAATATCAAGAAATGGACAGGAGCACTAGAAGTGTTTTAATCAGGTTAATAGGTGGATTATCTGGGGAGGAACAACCAAGACCTGACCCCCAGCAAACTCCTAATGATGAGCCTGCACTGCTACCAGTGCTGGGGTCCCTCAGCAGCTCACGGCAGTGTGAGGATAATGTGGGCCTGTGGGGAAATCCTGGGGTTCCCTCTGGAAAGCTGGGGAGAGACTGCCAGCTCCCAGCTGTTTAGAAACCACACTCCGACAGGTGTAGCTCATAATCGGTAGTGCAGGGTAGCAGTCATATCTAGAACAAGTTGGAGTGTGGTAGCTCCCGATGGTGCTAGTGTAGAAAGCCTTTCTGCATGAAATGCAATATGAATTGGCTCTCCAAATCTAGGTTTCTCTGTGCCTTTTTAAAATTAAAACTTTAGAAAAAAAGTCAGGAACTAAATTGAGAGGAAAAAATAAAATAGATTTCACTTACTTACAGATATTAAAAACCCAACAAGCTCTATGACATAGAAACAGTAAGCATATATATCCATATCAAAAAATTTCATTGGACATATGTATTTCATCAGAAAAAAATTGGTCAAAATTGTAATTGAGAATCAGTAGCATACCAGAAAGCTCAGGTCCATGGTCTCCACCTCAGCCATGGCAGAACATACATAAGCTGAGAGAGAAACATTTAGGTTGGGATGTTGAGTGGGTAGCTGCTGCTGGATTTGTATTGAACTGGGTCTTCTAGCAGGATGGGTGACCTGCCAGGGAAAAGACTGGGTCACAATGCCCCAGTGACTCTGGCTGTGGCTCAGCCAGGACCTGATCACTTGGATCACCCATTGTCCTACATGCAGCACTGTCAACATATGTAAGTTTGAATTTTCTATGAGCTACACTGAACAAGGTAAAATTAAAGGTGGAAATAGTTTTAATGTTTTATTTAACCCAATATATTTAAAATATTTCAGACTATAATCAATACAAAATTATCAAATTATTGTACATTTTTTTCATACCATCTTCAAAATCCAATGTCTAGTTTATACTTACAACACAACTCAATTCAGGCGAGCCGCCTTTCAAGTGCTCAATAGCTACATGTAGCTAGTGGCTTTCATAATCGACCAAAAAGCTCTGAGTGAACAGAGAAAGAATATTTTAAAGGGAAAATGTTCTGTTTCCATTAAGTGAAGGCAATTTATTTTCTGGCAGTACTGATAGGCATACTTTTTTGTTGTCATTAAGTTCCATCCTCTCTTTTCCTCTGAACCCTCAGTATACAGTTTAAGCTCTGGAGAAGAGAGAAACATGAACAAAATAAAAATTGTCCTTAAAGAGCTTAGTTTGGTAAAACAGGCACTAAAATAATTACCATGGGAGGTGAGGTGTGTTATAAAATGCTATGGGAACACAGACCAGAGAGCGAAAGACAGAGACCCCAAGACAAAATTAACACCGCACTTCCCCATAGCGTGGTGCTGCTGACAGATGACCATTCCTCTCCCTGCACCTATACCCTTCCTGGAGCTTTCACTTTCCCAGAGCTTTTTTTCTCTTGCTGCATAAGAAATAACAACAAACTTGGAGGCTCAAAACACATTATTTCACAATCCCCGTGGGTCAGTACACCAGACACACAGCTCAGCTGGTCCTCTGCTTGGTGGGTCTCCCAAGGCTGCAATCGCAGTGTCAGCCCAGGCTGGGGTCTCCACTGAGGTGGTACACGGGAGGTGGGGTGGGGTGGGGCCACCTTCAGATCCTAGAGTTCGCCCACACTTCTTTACCACGTGGCTGTGCCCACATGGGCAGCTCACAACACACAGCTTGCTTTTCCAAAGCCAGCAACAGGGGACGCCAGCAAGACAGCCTACAGTCTTACGGACTCAATCACGTGTAGGTAACCATGGACCTGTCATCACCTACGTTATCGCGTACGTTCCTGCACCTTTGCTGCATCCTGTCGGCCAGAAGAAAGTCGAAGGCCACACCAGCAAGGGAACGGGAAGCAGCCCCCAGAGTCTGTCCACCACACCCACTGACCCCATTTTGTGTGCCAGCTCTCTAGAGTACTGATCCTTTGCGGTATTTTAAGAGTCTTTTCTCCACTTCAAATTCTTCTTAAAGTACAGGGGATAGAGCTCACAAAATACAAGCTGATCCGTGATTCCTGCCTCATCTGGAGGTTTGCCAGGGGAGCATGGTGATGTCAGGCTTTTCACGGAGTTTTCTGTTTGATATGATGATATCTTTACCCCCATAATTAATTTTAAATTAATCCCCACGTTTCATTCCCTTGGGTTGGATTTAAGGGAGGGGGCCCTGTTGAGTGAATAGAATAAAAGCACAGCTGGCCTGGCAGGGATCTGAGGCCCCCGTGGGGCGGAGTGAAAACCAGAACGCCTGGCACCCACCAGCTAGTGCAGGCGCCTTCCCTGGGTCGTGTGCGTTCCTTGCGCGTATCTCTAATGGCAGACTCACATAGGGATGTTCTTGATACACTTCTGAGCTTTCCTCTGTGAGCACCTTCACCACATCTCTGACTGATGTAGGAAAATTAAGGAAGACAAACTTTTGATTGAAATTGGTGGAATAAGTAAGGCCAACAAATGGCAGCTTGTGTTTAAAATTAAAGCCCAGCTGTAAAACATGGCATTTACCTAAAGTTAATTTTTTAAAGTAACCAATACAGTGAAACAAGGCCCAGTGGGTCAGGACCATGTAGACATCAGCTCGTTCCTCAGAAACTGGTGTTCGGGCTCTGTGTTCATGGACACCATGGGGGTTCTCCTGGCAATGACACTCTTCTCTCCTGCAGGAAGACCAAGGTCCTTTGTATGTCAGTTCTATCCCCAAATAGCATTTGCTTTCAACCCATGACGTTTCCATATTCCATGAAGAAAACTTCAAAGATACTGATAAATCACCCTGAAAGTATCCAGAAAGTGTCCAGGACATTTTACACACACACACACACACACAAATTTTTTAGTGGGATCTTTTCTACATCATTATTATAAGTTGTTGCTTGGGGGTGTACTGTATGAATGTTTAGTAATTGTTTAGTCTTTCCTAGTTAGCCAATAAAGATTTTTAAGCATATATCTTTGCATACCTGTTTGTTTATTTGCTTAAAATAAATTCCTGAAATTCAAATCATTAAACCAAGTGGCATGCATATATTAAGACTTTTTTTATGTTACCAAATGACCCTCAGACACAATGTTATTAATTTACACTTCCACTAGCATTACATGAGAGAATCTATTTGCTGTTTTTTGATGTTACTTTTACTGATTTTATAAATAAACTACTTTGTTCTTCTTAGCTGTTAGCAAATTAATCACTTCCAATTGAAAGTTAGGTAGAAGCTCTTTAATTGCACAGTTAAATGGACTTTGGAATATGTTAATTTTATTTGTATTTGCACTGAGGTCTGAAGAATGCTGCTGGGATTATACTTGGAGCTCAGAAAATATACCTGTTACAAATTTGTGTGGGAATGGAGATCTATCTCACTTATTGGTTTAACTTTTGACAGCATGGAAAGTGTATAAAGCAGCTTGACATAACTTGTGATTCATTTAGCTTTAGTCAAAATGATTTTACAGCAAAATTATTTTCACATATAAGTACAGTCTTGTCTTTTAATTTTAAGTTGAATTTATTAAGAAACATTATCAGGTCTGCAGCAAAAGCTAATTTCCAAGTGATTCATTGTCAAAAATAGTTAACGACGGTGATTTCTTCCTGCTTAGAAAAGTTTCAGTCTTGGCCCTGAGTTCAAAAAATTACAACAAACATTACCACTGCTAAGCCATCAAACTGATGAGTGACTGTGAAAGTCAGAATATTCAGATTCTATTTTTGGTAAGCATTCCTGGAATTAATAATGGTTAAGTCCATGAGAATGAAGAAAGTTTATCATTGGCACTACTTGTTTAATAACACATGGCTATAGTGCCATTACAAAATAGATCCAGCTCTTTCTGCAAGGCACCTGCTGTTCCACATATTTTTGCCACCATCAGTTGTAACACATCTTTATATTCTGCTTCAGATTGTACTGAATTCGTGTTTTCTAGATGTCTTTAAAAATATTCTCACCTATTGTTGGTCCATGTTAGCTATTCATAGAAGCTGATTCTTCAATCATTTCAAACTTGTCTTTGACTCCTTGAATAAATGGCAACTGGGCCATATCAGTAATATCTGTTGATTTATCAAGAGCAAAGGAAAGTCACTCAAAATCACTTGCTTTGTTTTTTTAGATTACTGATGTTGCTCCCAACAACCCCAACTCTTTGAGTAACTCTTCTTGCTAAAAAGCTAATAGTCTTAAATCAGTTCATTTTTTTCTGGACACATTGGTTCAATTGCAGCAATACATTTCATTAACTCACCACTGGCAAACAGTTTTTCTTACTTGACTAACAAGTGAGCCCCTCGGAAACTTAGTTTTGTTGCAACTTCATTTTCTTTCTTTCTTTCCCTATTTTTTTTTTTTTTTTTTGAGAGAGAGTTTCACTCCATTGCCCTGAGTAGAGTGCCATGGCATCAGCCTAGCTCACAGCAACCTCAAACTCCTGGGCTCAAGTGATCCTCCTGCCTCAGCCTCCTGAGCAGCTGGGACTACAGGCACACACCATAATACCTGGCTAATTTTTGTATTTTTAGTAGAGACAGGGTCTCACTCTTGCTCAGGCTGGCCTTGAACTCCTGAGCTCTAGCAATCCTCCTGCCTTGGCCTCCCAGAGTGCTAGGATTACAGGCATGAGCCACTGTGCTCAGCCTCATTTTCATTTTTAATTTTTGTAAAGAAATTCTGCTACAAGCTATTCCATTTTTAATTTTCTGATTTTTCTGACTGTTGCATTCCCATAAATTGGGATTACCATGATGAGTTCTTAGTCTGATAATATCAACATACATTGTATTTTTTCAGCACAGTTATAGTGTCATTACATAAAATGATGCTTTGATGCCTAGCATGATAATAAAATAACACACATTCCACTGTTCCTTAAGAGTACAACATTCAAAGTCCACTTCTCTCTTCTTGTTTTGTATACAGGTAATAAAAAGAATTTTAAAATGTTGCTGTATGGTGAACACATGGCACTTGGAACTGTGTAACTGCAGCTAGTAGTGCAGTTCCAACTGAGCAGTAGTGCCAAGCCATGGCAGCACACAGACCCTGTAATAACTACTCAACTTGCCATTTTAGCATGAAAGCATTCACAGAGAATATGTTAATGAATGAAACTGATTGTGTTCACATAAAACTTTAGATATGGTCACTGAAATTGAATTTCATGTAATTTTTGCCTGCCTTGAAATATTCTTCTTTTGAGGGAGACATAGGAGTGGGCTTAACCAGGCATGAGGTCACAATCATAGCTGCTATACTGGTCTTCAGGGGGCATGACCAGCAGTCCTAATCCCATCATAGCAAACTTGGGTTTGATCCCATATATAAGTGATGAAAACCCAATTGGAAATAATATAGACAGAACAGAATTTGGCAACTCATGAGCATTAGCAATGTGCCCCACCCAAGAGAACAGGATGCCAACCTGTAACTAGAAATACATGGCAAAGGTTTCAACCCACCAGGAGAAGGAATTGGCAAGGCCTGTGGAGGTGGTCAGGACCCCAGACTATGTGTAGACTCTAGTTCTCACAGCATCTGAGCAGAAACCGGCATGGACAGCTATGTGGCAAGAAATTAATTACGGTAAGGTATTAATGCTTGTGAATGAATTCCTTTTCTAATGTTATTTAGGGCAAATTCAAGTTTATCCCTATTGTCATTTCCACACAATTGCAGTTCATTAGTTTTTTTGAGAAGGATCGAAAGGTGTAGTCTAACCACTAGCATTCAGGGCACATGAACATCACCAAAGTGAGAACTGGTGAAAAAAATACTAGCCTGGGAAGCAAGACTATTGCCAAGAAATAACCCACTGTGATAGTCCTGTGGGAGCCCAGAGCTCACCACCCCAGAGACTGTGGCGATGGCGCTGCAAGTAACTCTGACCCACATACCCCCGGATCACACGCTACCAATGAATGCTGGTGTCGGTTTGCTCCAGAACTAGATGGCTCTTGTCTTGGTTCATTTTCTGTTGCCATAATAGAATATCACAGACTGAGTAATTTATAAGGAAAAGAAGTTTATTTAGTTCTCAGTTCTGGAAACTGGGAAGTCCAAGAGCATGGCACTGGCTTCCGTGAGGGCCTTCTTACTGCATCATGACATGGCGGAGGGCATCACATGGCGAGGGAGCAAAAAAGAGCCAGAGAGAACTGGCTTTGATAACCAAGGCACTCCCACAATAACAAACTCACTTCCATGACAGCAACATTAATCCATTCATGAGAGCAGAAGTGACATTAATCCATTTATGAGAACAGAGGGATTAAGTTTCCAACACACAAACTTTTAGGGGACACTTTCAAACCATTGCACCTCTTTATCTGCAGGTTGAAGTTTATGACTTCTGCCTCAAAGCCACAGAATATGATTCTCATTGAAGTTTAGAAGGAGACGTCTAAAGTGTTTCAGCCGACGCTATCTCCTGGAGTTCTGCAGAATGTAGCCCGGCCCATGCTGCCTGACGCTGGCTGGGGGAAGGCAGTCAGAAACGAGGTCCCCCAAACCAAGATATGGGACTTGCATTGAGTATTTACTTTCTGGAAACTACCTGTACGTGTCACCCTCCTGGGAGACTCTTTTTTTCCTAATAAACTATGAAGGAAAGTTAGAGAAATGGGGTCAGTAGTGCTGATGGCAGGAAAGACGGTGGAAGCCCTGGGAATTCTGCCTCCACACTCTCCCTCCCTTTCCCTCTGCCTGTACGTACTGGGGAAAAAAGGGCTCTTTCCTTAAACGATAACCTGACAGAAACCCTATTTGGAGTTCCCG
>NW_027183292.1:0-29456 GCF_041146395.1 Eulemur rufifrons | reverse complement strand
CTCTGGAGAAGTTCGGTCAACTTGGTGCTGCCAAGGCGGGCGTTCTGATGTATTTCCTTGATTAGGTCTCGTCCTAGGTGTTTAGGGACTAAGACCCTATTGTCCAGGATTTTCCAACCTCCTGAATCAGTTTTAGTCTTCAGGGCTTTGCTTAATTTAACTTTCTCTTTGGTGCAGTTTGGGGAGTTTGGCAGGAGCCGTTCTGGCAGAACAGGGAGAGTGAGGAGAGTCCCCACTGGTTTTTGTGTGACTTTTCTTGCTGTCACGTCACTGAAAGCATCGTCTCTCGCCACCGGGGAGTCAGTCCGCACTTTTGGTGAAGTGTCCCACGTACCTGTGCCGTTGCAAAGGCTCTGCCCCGTCCTGGGGCCTGGGTCAGGGCTATGAGTTCAGCCTTCTGGGCTGGGGTTCCATGTCCGAGAGCCTGTGCCCGGGTAACCCGGCCTGCAGTCACGACAGCCGCCCCTGCACACCTGGCTCCTTCTGAGACGTAGCTCTCCCATCTGTGTATAATTCTTCATCGGGGTCTGGCCACGGGCGGTCAGTGAGGCCAGCTCTCAGGTTGGTGACAGACTCGAGCGTTTTGAGACAGTCATGGAGTGGCTCCGACGGCTCATCTTCCGGAAGCAGGGTGGCAGGGCTGAGGGAGGCTGTCTTTAGGAACCGGATTCTGGGGGGTGTAGCAACAGCACCTGATCTTGGGTTATGCGGGAGTTTGAAAGCCACCTCTCGGGGGGGCTTTTTAGTAGAGCCTCCACTGAGTGTGGGGCATAATTATATATGAGTCTTGCCCCAAAATGAGCTTGGAGGCTTCCTTTGCCAAGACGGCAGTCACAGCAATGGCCCACAAGCAGCCTGGCCAGCCAGATGCTACAGGCTCCAGCCTTTTAGACAGGTATGCACCCGGTCTGTTCCAGGGCGCTAGTTTTTGAGTTAGGGCCCCTTTGGCCATCCCTCGGTTTCAGCAACATATAACTGGAAAGGCTCGGTCAGACCGGGCAAGGCCAGCGCAGCGGCACTCACAAGTGCCGGTTTGAGGCTCTTAAAGGCTTTAGCCTCCTTTTCAGTCCAGACCAGAGCATCTCTCTTTCCCCCTATGCTGGCATACAGGGGTTTGTTATCTCAGCAAACTCGGGACCCAGAGTCTGCAGTACCCCACTGCCCCCAGGAACTCTCGTACTTGTCTCTTAGTTTGGGCTGTGGGATCTTCAGGACAGCTTTAATTCTACTGGTGGGGACGGTTTGTTTGCCTTTCTTTAGTTCGTACCCTAGGTAGGTTGCTGTCTGGGTACAAAGCTGAACCTTTTTAGCCGGAACACGGTAGCCCAACTGAGCTAATTCTGTTAGCAGGTCCTCAGTAGCCCTTTTATATGTGGCGTGATCCTTGGTGGAACTGGTGTTTATCAGAAACTCTATAGGTTTGCCCCCCACATTCAGAGTTACCTTGGGCTCCTGGGGGCTTATCAGAATGGAGCCCCGGCCCCGTCAGTCTGTGTCCTCCATGAGGACCGGCACAGGCTTAGCCACCTCCTGCTTTCAGTGACGACATTCGTTTTGCCAGTGCCCATGCTTTTTGCAGTAGGCACACTGGTCATGGCTTAGGCTGGTCTTCCTCCTCCTAGCATCCCCCTCTGGTCTTTTGGGCCTCTTGCCTTTTTCACTTTTATATCTTTCTTGTTTCACTGTAGCGGATACAGGAATTTTGACCATCCTTTCAGACTGCGCAGTCCCAGGATGTTTTCTGTTGTTATAAATCTTCTGAGCAATTTTTATTAACTCAGACAGCAATTTTTCTTTAAATCCTTCTAACCTCTGCAGCTTTCTCCTACTCTCTGGGGCCGAGTGAGTGGCAAAGGCAATATTAATGGTACGTCATTTTCTGGTGCCTCTGGGTCTATGGGAGTATACAGGCGGTAAGCTTTAAAAAGGCATTCCAGGAACACCGCTGGGGGCTCGTTAGGCCCCTGTATGGTCTCACTTACCTTGGACAGATTAGTCGGCCTTTTAGCCGCTGTCCGTATGCCTCGTAGCAGTGTCTGCGATACCGATTGAGAGCCTCCTTACCGCGTTCCTCATTTGGGTCCCAGTCCGGGCTCGTGGTGGGGAAGGTAAATGCAGGTTACCCGTCAGGGCCAGGGATTGTCTATGGATGACAAAACTCTAAGAATAGCCATGGGCAGAGAGACAGTTGACAGAGTTGGTTACTTTATGGCATACAACTATGTACTGATAACCATAATTATTACTGATTACATATGTGAAGATATATCCATATTTTACAATTAAGAACATACATTAATAACATGTTTATAGAAATATAATCCCAAGAAAGGTAACAGCATCCATTCAGAGCTCTGAGCACTTGCTGGCCACTGCAGTGGAGGACGCCAAAGTGAGCATTTTTATAGAACTTGTGCAGCTTCTGGTATTTTGAAGGCCACAGTGGAACCACGACCTTCAGGATAAACTGATGATCTTGGAGAGTTACAACCTTCCACTCATGACATGCGACCGAGGAGTTAGGTCTTCCTTCTCTTGCTTACAACACTGACTCCCTCTGCCCCTGACGTCCAATAGGCACTTTATGCTGCTTGCCGGCTAGAAGGAACGTTGAGCTCTGTGTGCTGTGCTGCATTGTGCTGTCCAAGACAAAATATTTTACGTATTTTTGGATTTCTTCAGAAGTGTTGATAATTAATGTCAATTTGGGGACAGGAGAAAGTGACTGGAACACATTCTCTAACTTTTGTGCAGGTGAGAATATTTTCTCTCCTTACCACAAACATATCAAACTCAGAGACTGCAGAGGGAAACACAGAATCGTGAATTCAGAGAAGTTCCCAAGAGGAAACCGTTTTCTGGAGAGGAAGCCACGACCCTGAGAGGAAACCAGCCCTTACCCTCCACCTGCACCTGCCCTGGGCTGACTCTGCTCCTTGTGTCTTGGGCGCCCCCTGGCGGCACCGCGCTGCCCTGCAGGAGGTTTGTGTCTGGGCTCACACTGAAGTCCCCTCACTGTGTCTCTTGCACAGTAGTACAGGGCCGTGTCCTCGGTTCTCAGACTGTTCATTTGCAGAGACAGCGTGTTCTTGCTGTTGTCTCTGGAAGTAGTGAATCGGCCCTTCACGGCGTCCGCATAGTATGTGCTACCACCACCATAAATAATTGAGACCCACTCCAGCCCCTTCCCTGGAGCCTGGCGGACCCAGCTCATGTAGTAGCTGCTGAAGGTGAATCCGGAGGCTGCACAGGAGAGTCTCAGGGACCCCCCAGGCTGGACCAAGCCTCCCCCAGACTCCACCAGCTGCACCTCACACTGGACACCTGCAAACACAGACACAGCCTGGTCAGAAACTGCCACACACATCCCTGTTTCTCTCACTCACATCCACTCACACACCCAATATCTTCAGTTCTCCATGAATTACCTTTTAACAGAGCCACAAGGAAAACCCAGCGCAGCCCAGACTCCATGGTGAGTGTCTGTGTTCAGTGCTGATCACCGAATGGGGACACCTGGGAATGGCGGGGCTGGGGCTCCTGTCCCAGAGCTGCAGGGTGAGGACTGGGCTGGTTTTCATCAGCAGCGGGAGGGCCCTATTTGCATGTCCCCTGCTATATAGCAAGTGCCGGGGTGGGACAGCTGAGGGAGGACAAGGCCGAGAGAAAAACTGTGTGACTGTACTGTGATAAATAATTAACTTCTCTTTACTTATCTAATTTACAAACACACATAAACCATGTGCTGTAGGTGTCAGTGTTTCATGTATTTTACAGACATAAACTAAACCCTAGATGCATATAGAGCTTGTCTGGTATGTCCAGGAGCACATATCCGGGAAGATTTAGGCTCAGTGTCTGGGCCTATAATCCCATCCCTGGAACCCACTGCAGACCAGAGCTGGACAAGCCTAGGGTGCTTTCTGGCTCCTTGACTCTGTGATGAGAATATAAAGCAAATTTATGCCTTCCTGGTTTTACTTAAATAATATGTGCCAAATATTGGGAACACACAGGGTCAAAGCAGAAGCATTTTCATGTACTTAATGTTTCACTTATTTTTACCTATTTGTCCATCACTCCTTCCCTAGCAAATCATCTATTTAACTGTTCAAATTTAGTGATGTATAGTTGATGTACAGTTTCATTAACATATTTTAACTGTGCAAATTAAAAGTATTGACGCCATCATCACCCTGTCTGTGATATTGAAGAAATCGGTTTCCCTCAATATTTACACTTAGTTATTTATTATTTTTGGAGACAGAGTCTTGTTCTGTTGCCCGGGCTAGACTGCCGTGGCACCAGCCTGGCTCACAGCAACCTCATACTCCTGGGCTTAAGCAATCCTCCTGCCTCAGCCTCCCGTGTCACTGGGACTACAGGCATGCGCCACCATGCCCAGCTAATGGTTTTGTATATATAATTTTTTTGTTGTCAAGCTAATTTCTTTCTATTTTTTTTTTTCTTAGTAGAGACAGTGTCTAGGTCTTGCGCAGGCTGGTCTCGAACTCCTGACCTTGAGTGACCCTCCTGACTCGGTCTCCCAGAGTGCGAGTATTACAGGCGTGAGCCACTGCACCTGGCCTCAAAGTTTACACTTGTCCTTCCAAAATTCCTCCTCCTTTCTCCTTCCCTCTCCCTCCCTTTACCCAGGCAAGTGCTAATATAGTTTATGTTACTTCAGTTTTCACTCTCTAGAATTTATGAGTGGAATCACGTAGCAGGTGCTTTTTGCTTCTTTGCTCACAGCACACACTGTGGACGTGGCCACGCTGCAGTGAGCATGACACAGTCATTGCTGTCAATGATGTAGTGTCCTAACACATCATTTGCAAAATATGCTTATTTAATTAAACTACTGGTTAATAGTTTGATCGTTTCCAATTTCTTGACATTAAGGATAAAGCTTATCCTCACCTGGGAGAAGTAGACAGCTGAGAAAAAGCTCTTCTTCTTACATCAGCCACAACAATAGCAACATCATCGTCATCTATAAAGCATGACTGCGGGAGCTGCGGATTAGCAAATTTTATTTAATATTTCAAATAGCAGAAGTTATTTGACCAAGAACAAGCCTAATATCTGCGCAGAGACCAGGACTTGCAGGGAGAAACAGGACCAGAGCATTAGCTTATTAGGCACAGCCCAGCAGGCGGCATGTGGGCTGGGACAAGACGACACTGGACATAGGCACTGGATCGCGGGAAGCTGCACTTGCTAAAGGGATTGCAGTTTAAATTTTCCAGGGGCCAAGCAAACCCCCAGCACATACAGAATCATCTCTGCAGAGAAGCGTTTGCTCCTGAATGACCGACACAGCGTAGGAAACACAAAACCCTTTCATGGCACAAGGGTGTGGATTGCGGGTGGCTGATTCGTACTCCAAATATTGTACTGAAAGTTTATGGAGAACAGAAAAGTGAAAAAAATTAAGGCTTTAATTTGCATTGAATTCAGGTCCTGAGTCATCCCATTTCAGATGAACGAGACCTGGGCATTACAAGGAGACAACCTGGACTCCTGAGGAAGAAGAGTGACAGGCAGAGACAGGAAACCCCAGGATCTGAAAGGAAACCTCAGTTTCCCTCCGCACCTGGTCCTGAGCTCTGTGCTCAGGTTGTTCCCGGGCGCCCCCTGGCGGCCACGAGCGCCCCTGCAGGGAGGTCTGTGTCTGGGCTCACACTGATGTCCCCTCACTGTGTGTCCACAGTGAATCCGGCCCTGTCCTTCGTGGGCACAGAGCTCAGCTGCAGGTTCTTGGACATTGGGGTACAACTGGTTCTTGGACATTGATCAGGACGTGGCAACTCAGCTCTGGAGGGACACGTTGTAATTTGTGCTCCCTACGTAGCATGTGTCCCTGACGCAGTCCCATGTCTTTCCCCAGGGCTGGCAGATGCAGCTCTAGCAGTAACCACATCATGTGATGAACAGTCCAGAGATGACCCAGGTCAGGGAGAGTGTCTGAGATGGCTTCACCAGCCCTGAGCCCGACTCCTGCAGCTGCACCTTGGAAGTGACACCTTAGGACATGGAGCCTTAGTCCCCGCCAGCCATGTGCAGCAGTGGCCATCGCACCTGGTGCACGTCTGACCTCTGAGACGCCTTGTGCAGCTGGCAGCAGGCCAAGGAGAGGACACAACAATCTCGTTTTCTTCTAGACCACAGCGCCGCCTTCCCCAGACACCCCGGCCTGTCTAAGGAGGGCGTTGTGACCTTACACAGCCCATTAGCAGATCTATTCTGTCCTGGAGACTGAGGAGAAATCTTCCCACGGGGAAGCCTCGTACTCACGCAGGGAAGGGACTGAGATCTGGCTCATTTGGGTCCTTCCTGCTTTCTTTCCCTGAACCTCCCATGTACTGGGGTTCCCGTCTCCCCTGAGAGATTGTTACGTTACCGCTGTTATGTGAGAGCCTGACCTGCCCTTCCCTCCATCCAAAAGGAGGTGACTGCAGAGGATGTTGCGTGGGAAAGGCCAGCTGGGCTGAATGGCGTCTGCTTCCAGCCCATACCTGAACCCTCCTTCTCTTATGTAGATCCCGACACAGCCGGGTCCCTCCCCACAACGTCTCCAGGAGTTTCCCCAGGCCTTTTTCTTCTTCCACACTCAGCGTGTCCTGGACATGCCACAGGCCTTCCCTGAGGTCTGTGGCCAGGCCCAGCCCTGCGAAGGGATTCCATCCCTCAGAGGGCACCAGGGAGGATGTCACTTGGAGAAGCTGGATGTTGTGTCCCCGAAAGAGCAGGACCTCAGCTGTGCAGCTCTGCCCAGAACAGGGCTCGGAGAATCTGCCAACATGGAAACAAGTGGCAGAAAACACTGGAAGAATATGATGTGAGTCCAGTTATGGGCATTTCCTTGGAATAGTGGAGCCGATTCCCAGGGATTCGGAACGGAGTGTGTTCAGGGAGGGTCTGTGGCTGAAGAGGAACACAAGACCGGACGAGAAGTGGCCACCACGCAGACTGCAGAAGATCGGGGGTCGGGGCAGGAATCAACTCCTGACAGAACTCAGGAGTTTACAAAGTGTCTGATGTAACAACTTTCCCGATTTTATTGCATTTCACCAGTGATGTTAAATTGGACATTTCAGACCTGTATTGACAACAGAAATAGAATGTGAAGTCTCCTCTCTGCCTGTTTTAAAACAGCCACAGGACATGCTGAAATGCTGTCAGAGAAAAATGATGCAGGATGCGGAGCCCGTGGCCCTCAGACCGCAGAGCCGGGCGGCCCCCCCTCTCCAGGGCCTGTCCTGGAAGCAGCCGTGGATGCCGTGAGCAGAAGAGACAGCGGAACAAAAGATGGCACAGCAGTGACCAAGCACATTGACAGCAGTAGGTCCCTTCGTGTGCGATCAGCGAGAAGGCTCTGAAGAGAAGAAGTGCCCGATCCGCTCCCTACCCGGAAGTGTTCAGGGTGCGTGGACGGTGACAAGGCTGACACCCGTCAGTACCCGGGGGATGCCTTGCTGCTCTGTCGGTGAAACTCTGCTCACCAGGGGTCCAAGGTATTGGGTGTCAAGAGTGACACAGATTTTCCCAAACTCTCAGCTATTCCTTGTAACACATGAGCCTCAGGCGAATCACGTTCCTTGCTACTTTTAAACAAGGCACTTTCAAGTTAAAGAGACTTTACCAAAGTGATTATAACGTCCCATGCACAGCAGATACTTCTGTAACCTTAATCAAACGTATCTCTCTGGTTTATACCGTTGACTATTCTATGATATTGGATGATAAACCCAGAAAATACCTGTATATCCTATTTTATATTGAGCAGGCTAAAATTTCCATAGACATGATATAAAAGTTTGCACAAAAGTTATTGAAGTTCCAACACACTCTAATAGATGAAAGGGATCCACTACCCAACTTCCCTAAATTACTTAAAGCCAAAAGCAAAGGAAGGTCTCAAACCTACACCTGAATGTTCTCGACACCTGAGAACAGCCAACTGAATTGTTGTCCCTCACTGTCTCCTAATTCCTAATCGCAATACCCCCCTGCCACCAATGCCCTGATGCCACTGTGTTGGGGGAGAGAGTCCGTGCCCTGCCCTCCTCAGCGCGCGCTAGGATGGGGCAGGCAGTCACTGCGGGCCTTCTCGAGGGCAGGCTCGGTTCCTGACCCACTGTCCGCTTCCACCCTCCCTAGAGCGGCCTCTTTTCCCAGGCACCATCGTTTGCCTTCCTTGGAATTCCACAAATGAGTCGGCAAGTTATGGCACCAGAATAATAGATGCATGTCTGTATCAATTTGTCAAAACCCACAGAAGTGACAGCACCAATGGCGAAACCAAATTCAAGCTGTGGATTTTGGGTAATGATGATGTGTCAACGTAGGTTCGTCCATTGCAACCTATTTATGAACCTGTCACGGTGTGTCCACACCGAGGAAGTTCCCACGTGGGCAGGCCGCAAGTAAACGGGAACTCTCTGGACCTTCTCTCGATGTTACTGTGAACTTAAAACCACCATAAAATAAATTTCATTTAAAAGAAATAAGAAAGACATTTTGGCCATTTCTTATGTGTTAAAAGGCATGTACCATGTGATTAAGAATTCTTACTCCAGGCCGGGCGCGGTGGCTCACGCCTGTAATCCTAGCACTCTGGGAGGCCGAGGTGGGTGGATCACTCGAGGTCAGGAGTTCGAGACCAGCCTGAGCAAGAGCAAGACCCCGTCTCTACTAAAAAAAAATAGAAAGAAATTATCTGGCTAACTAAAATATATATAGAAAAAATTAGCCGTACATTGGCACATGCCTGTAGTCCCAGCCACTCGGGAGGCTGAGGCGGTAGGATTGCTTAAGCCCAGGACTTTGAGGTTGCTGTGAGCTAGGCTGATGCCAGGGCATTCACTCTAGCCCAAGCAATAAAGCGAGACTCTGACTAAAAAAAATAATAATAATAATAATTCTTACTCCAATTTATTTACCCAACTGATGTTAAAACTCTTGTTCACGTTAATAACTTAATGGAAATGCTTGTACTAGCGTTATTAGCTTGAGTCTTCTGTAATTCTCTAAGCTCTGTTGATACGGTGACAACTGAATGAAATCTTTGCAATGTAATTAGACTGCATACACGTGTCACATATTCCTTTTCCTCAACTAACTAACCCATGTTGGGAAACATTTCAACCTAATGTCCCTCATCATTTTCTCATCCCCAGCACAGCTACGTCTCCCTCAGGGTTTCTGACCCCTCAGGATGTGGGTTGTCACACTGTGTCTCTCGCACAGTAATACACGGCCGTGTCCTCGGGTCTCAGACTGCTCAGCTCCATGAAGGCTGTGCTGCTGGACGTGTCCCTGGTCATGGTGACTCTGCCCTGGAACTTCTGTGCGTAGTTTGTTGCTCCATTGCTAGGGTCGATCCGTCCCATCCCCTCCAGCCCTTGTCCAGGGGCCTGTCTCACCCATTCCATGTAGTAGCTGGTGAAGGTGTATCCGGAAGCCTTGCAGGACACCTTCACGGAGGCCCCAGGTGGCCTCACCTCAGCCCCGGACTGCACCAGCTGGACCTGGGAGCGGGCGCCTGTGCAGAGGAGACAGGACTGGGTGAGACCCCCTGGCTGGGTCCGGGCCCCTCCTCACCCTGGGACTGGGGAGCCCCTCACCTGTCGCTGCTGCCACCAGGAAGAGGATCCTCCAGGCCCAGTCCATGGTGAGTAGCTGAGCTGCCAGGGGCTTCTCCACAGCAGGGACGTGGTGGTGGGGTGAGGCTCTCGGGGCGCAGGCATAGCTGTATGTACCCCAGCAGACCTCAGGCCATTTGCATATTCATGAGGCAGGACGTTTCATAGCCCTAGACCTGCCCCAGTGTGAGAAAGAGAACCGAGATGATGCGGGGGCCACGCAACAGGGCGATACCGAGGACAGGTGTCCCTGCAACCCCCTTGACTCCATGTGCACAGAGGTCCTCCCACTGAGGGACAAGCCGCCAAACACATGTTCTTCACTGTGAACCCACATGGGAAATGCACGGAGAGCCCTGGGACCATCTGTGCCATTTTATACCCAAAGGTCTTGTCCTTTGGATCCGTGAGTTCCCTGAAATTTTCTGCCCATTTGTATATAAAAATGTTCCCTTGCCCCCAGCTGCTTACTCTTAGCACATGCAGGAGGGCTAGAGACGCTTTGTAAATGTGGCTTTCATTAAAATATTGTGTTACTTAAACACAGCTGTGGAGGAATAATACATCATATAAAATTCTTGTTTTCGGTTTTTTAAAAAAGGAAGAGCCAGTCCCCAGGAGGAACCCCTCCCCACCTCCTGTGCGCCTGCTGCTGGCGGCAGCCTGTGCTGGGTGCTCCTGAGCGCCCCCTGCAGCCCAGCCCTTCCGGCAGGGGAGGTTCCTTCTGGGCTTGCAGAGCATCTTCCTCCCAGTGTCCCAGCCCAGGGTGACCTGGCTGTGCCCTGGGTCCCATGCTCCTTCACTGACAGCATGTGCTTTTGACTGGAAAGGGTGAACTGGCCTTTCTAAACCCAGGGAGCTCTGCAGGGAGGCCCCAAGCAAGGATTCTGTGAGAGCCTCGGGGAGTCCCTTCCCTGGAGCTCCACAGGCCCTGGCCCGGCCACAGCCACAGTGGTGCAGAAACCCGCGGGGCTTGGCAGAAGCCTCGTATCTCCTTGAAGTTCTTCTGGTTAAATGTCACTTTAACCCACAGCTCATGGGCCTGGCTCAGAGCTGGCCACACAACTACTGATCCTGCAGGGCACAAACGCACACACACACTCACACACACACACACAGTAACACACACACTCACACACACACACACAGTCACAACACACACTCACACACACTAATACTCTCACACACACTCACACACACACTCACACACACACACTAACACACTCACACACTCACACACACACTCACACACACACACACACACACACTGTGGCCCGCGTTCACAGCAGCCGGAGTGGTACTTCCCTTCTTCCCTGCATGTGGCACATGGGCCGAGCCCACACACTGACCCTGGGCCTGGGTATGTGCCCTTGTCAGACAGACAACAGCAAACACCTCACAACGGGAGAAAGGGACCTGCCCACGCTGTGGGTTTGCCTGTTCTCCCGGCTAGAGGGACCCTGCAGATGCCCCTGGGTGGGGCCAGGTTTGCCCCTGGAGGGCCACAGCTGGCAGAGCCATGTGCAGTCAGTGCAGCCAACACCGAGCTGCCCGGACTGTGGGGAGGGCCACCCTGGCCCTGCAGCCCAGCAGGCCCCCTCTCAGGGACACAGCCAGGAGCCGGAGGGCAGGGCCCTGGGGACCTGGATGGGGCATCTCCCCAGGTGGAGAAGCAAGAACTGATCTTGGAAGAGGGGACTCTGGAGGGAGAGCTGGGAAGGTCCGAGTCCCTGAGACCAGGGCCTGGGATGGGCCACCACCTCCTGCTTCCCCCATGGGGCATCTATTGTGGGCCATGTCCCTGTCCCATCTGGGCAGGGGGGATCCACGGGGTGACTGTCTTTTGCTTTTTACTTCTCAAGTCCAGGAGCAGAAGAGCCGCACTTGAAAACCACAGTGGAGGAGACACGTCTGCTTCCTGGTCCTGGCTGCAGTTGATGCTGCACATGGACCCAGTGTCTCCGCTGGGGTGAGCAGGGGCTGCACGTGGCCTGGGGAGGACGCGGGTGATTGTACCAAGGTCCTGGATCCCCCATCCCGTAGCAGGGCCCTTTGCAATGTGACTTCCTGGTGCCTCCTGCCCAGAGGAGGGGGCTGTGTCTGGCCCCAAACACAGGCTGTGCCCAGGGACTCCCTGGTGCCAACCACAGAGGTCATGAAGGTGCAGGGACGCTAGGTGTCCCCACTTCACTGCTGCCCAGGACACTGAGGAGACCAGTAGGGGTGTGAGCCGGGGCTGGGGGCCCCTGGGAACCCACAACTGAGGGGAGTGAGGCCCTGATAATTCAGAGCAGGAGCTGTCGGCCAGCTCAGGTGGTGCTGCTGAGCCGGGTCAGCTCCTGGGTGGGCAGCAGCCGGGTGAGTGTGGTTCCTGCCCTGTGAGGGAGGCCAGGCTTCCCCAGGGCTCCCTCCTCACCAGCAAGGAAGGTGGCATTGACCATCCTGGTGTGCCCAGCCTGCTGTTCATCTCCCCTTCCTGACCTCCTCCTGGCCCCCAGGCCCTGCATCTGACACAGGGGCCGAGGCACTTCCTAGTCACCCCTGCACTTGCCCAAGCCCAGGGCGCTGCAGGAGAGACCTGGGTCTCCCTGGTTCTGTATCTGGATGAGCCCAAGGGATTCCCAAGGAAATGCTGAATATTTCCATGGGGGGAAGAGAAACTTTGCAAATACCACAAAGGATGAGAAAGAAATGAGTGTGAGGTTGATGAGAGAGGGGTGCTGAGCATGTAGCTGCCAGAGGGTCCAAGTTCCTCTAGTGACCTCGGTTTTGTCCCCCTGTGTCTGGGCTCCCTACGTTCTCCTGCTCAGATAGACTTGTTATGGTCTGAGACGCGAGAAATGACCACCTAAAGACTGAATTGAGCCAAATCAGGAATCTCTGTTAGCTGGCCAGCGACTACTCTCTGCACCACCAAAGGCAGCACAGAGAGCAGCAGGCAGCCTTTGAAATGGAAAGTTTTTATATTGTAAGTTTGTGGGTGGAAAAGTATTAAGATTGAGCAAGCACGTGTACAAGAAGCCTTGAGTGAGCATTACGTCATTTTCTTATCTTTGGTGTGACAGGATCTGGGCCATATCTTGTTCATGCAAAACATGAGTGTTGTAATCGCTTCATGCAAAACGTGGGGCTGGAATGATTTTACGCAGAACATGGGTGTTGTAGTCACTTAGGGGTTTCTGTGTTGGGGGTACTGTCTTGAGTAAGCAGGAGCAAGCAGGTTTACAGAAGCAGAATGGCAGATTAGTGACTTTTCGATGCGAAACTCAGACTGTAACATTCCCCACTGGTTATTAGGAAGAATCAAATCATTGATTCTTTGGTATTAACATCACAAACATGTTGATAGTGGGTTTGGAGGACCATAAGTTTGACAGCTTGAACTCTTTGTTTAACATAAGAAATGAGGCTGTTTATGAGCCAGGGGCCAAGGAGCAGTGTCAGCAGAATGGGAATAACCGGTTTTGTTATGGCTGACAAAAGTGTTGTCATCCACGGGGATTAGGAATGCTAGAGATGACAAGTGCTTTTAAACTTACCCCCCCTTTTTTGATGTTTATAGTACTGTAATATACATCAATACATAGTGTCAAAAATGATCTTGCAAACAATCTATTTTAACCTTTTTTTGGCTATCTGTATCACCCTGTCCTTCACATAAATGTTTTAAGTAAATAAGGTGTTTAGCTTATTTCTAAGGATTTATCTTGTAAGTACGGAGTGGAATTTTGAGTTTAAAGGGCAGTATTCCCTCCCAGCCCAGGAAGAGGGGGAGGAGGCCACTCAGAGACATGTCTTCAGAGGCAGCAGAGTGGCGGGACCTTGGACAGGCTCTAGCCCAGCCTTTGCTGAGGCTCTCCGGGTCTGTCTAATTATGACAGTGTCATTTATTGTCTTTGTAAGCACCTAAGTGTAGTTTACAAGCTGATGGGGGGGGTGTCATCTGCTGGATTAAAACAGATAACTGGGAGGAACCAGAGGAGTCTCTGGAAAGTCTTATCTTTAGTGGGTCCTCGGTGGGCTGGGCATCCATTTCTTGGGGAGTTGATCTGGGGTCGCCTTTTGATCTGCTTGTGGTGGATCCAGTGGTTCTTTCCGGGAACCCTCACGGCTGTTGGCGTGGTGAGGGTCACTGGCAGGGATCCAGTCCACCTGGCCTCTAAGCTGGCAGGTGGAAGTTTTCTTATCCAAACGAGGTTTCCAGCCTGTACCTGTAATAGAGCTTTCTCGGGAGTGGGGTTAGTCGGCTGAACATGATTTTACATAGGGTTGTGCTTTTGACATACGGAGTGTATCTGGTGTTTAGTAGGGCAAAGGGGAGGAGGCTTACTCAGTCTGCGCCAGGCTCCAGCTTTAATTTGTTTAATGTTTTTTAAAGTTTTATTTATCCTTTGTATCCATCCTGAACTCTGAGGCCTATAAGCACAGTGCAATTTAATAATTGAGTCGTTTGGGCAATGAACGCCGGGCCATGGTTGGACCCCAGTGCAAGTGGGAGGCCAAATCGGGGAACAGTTTCAGTCACTAACTTTTTTGAAACTACCTGTGTTGTCTCTGACCTCATAGGAAAAGTTTTCACTCATCTAGAGAAAGAATAAATATAAGCAGGTAGTGATATCTGTATTTGTCTAGTTTCACTTTTGTAAAGTCCACTTTTCACTGTTCCCCTGGAGCTTGTCACCTTTACCTGGTCCCGAAGGGGGAGATTAGTGCTTTTACCTGAATTGACTTGTGCACAGGTGAGACACCTCGTTGTTACCTGCTGGGCCATCTGATGTAGCCAAGGAATGTAGTAGTCCATCACCTCAAATATTTGTTCTTTCTTTGTAGTGAGGATATTTAAAATCCTGTGTTTCAGTTATTTTCAAATACACATTATTATTAACTTTACTAACTGTAGTTATACTGTGCAACAGAACAGAGAGCAGTCTATGAATGACCCAGTTAGAAATCCAAAATATACTAAAATAATATATGGTAAATATAACGGGGTGTCGTCTGGGTTTTTATCCTCTTCAACAAAAGCTGTAAGTATCTTAGAGCAGAAATTCACTCGTTGACAATATTGCATATTGTTAATACTGAAGCACAGATTAGTATTAAAGCTAGGAATCCCATAAAAAGTTTTTAAAAAGTATCCCTATATCATTATGGTTTTTGCCATATGTAATAAGGACAAAGAGGTACACCTCACCTTAAACACTGTAAGGATTTCCTTGCCTAAATCACCATGGTGATAGCACACATTGTTCCAAAATATTCTACTGAGGTCTTGGATGCTCTGGCCCACTGAGTGGCGACTTAAAATTAAATTGCTTCATTATGACTTACTCTCAGGTATGAGAAAACAAGACCCCATGTATCACCTCCTTAAAATAGTAAATACAGGCTGATGTGAGTTAAAATAGACTGTTCAAAGGTGAAACCCGTTGTGGGCGAGCAGTTTAGAACAGAGGAGATTAACCCAGCTGCGTCTGCTGTGGCCGTCCCCATTTGCTGTGTTTCACTGGGAGAGAATGAAGCATCTCACGGTAGGTGACTGCAAACGTCATGTTGTGGCTCTGCACACTGTCACCACATGCATCTTACTGAAATAGCTGACTTCTTTCCATCAGCAACTGGGAAACATTTTTCTCTTGTAGATTTGGTTGCTCTGCTCTGATAGGGGCATATTTAAACAGGCTTCCAGCCACAGATTAGAAAATTCATTGAAAAAAGAACCTATAAATGCAAGTAAATATAAAATAATCAAGAATTACTTCAAACATATACTATTGCCTTGAGCAAATGAACTAAGAAAATAAGCATGTTGCTAACTCTAGATATGAACGTTCAAAGCTGCGATATTGTGAAGAGAGGATTCCGCGCAGACTTGAGTTGTCCCTGCACGGATCACACTTTCCCACGATACACACGTGCGGCCACGCCCATCCACGCCATCCGTTCCTGCCGTGCGTCAGCTGTGCTGCTTCTGCACACACATGATCTCATCTAACAGGTCCGGGGTGGCGTCTCCCCCACAGTGCTGCTGCCTCCCCCTCTCCTCCAACTGTGGTGCCCACTCATTTAAGGAACAGCCTCTCTCAAGCCCTCACGGGAGCCCCCCAGGCTGATTTCTGGGCTCCTCACTTTGTTCCAGAATCGCTCAACATCAGGTCCTTTCATCTGATGCCATTTCTCTTGGTCAGACCCAGGTGCCCCTGCCCAAGCCCTTGCAGACTCAGCCAACAGAGTCCCCGTGTCCTGTTCTCCCCAGGAGGACACCAGCCTTCTTTGTCATAATGTCCATATTCCTCACCCACACGCTGAGTGACCCTTCACCTGTGGCCACCTCAGGGGCACCCACCGCGTCCTGCACCATGACATGTGCTCACCAACTCCTGAGTTTGCAGCTCCCTTGGGCTTTACATAAATCAAGTGGGTTTTAGTGCTGTAGGAATTTTGAATTAAAAAGACTATAAACAACTAAAATCAACAAAGTTACTCTAAAGAAACAGTGGTCACATCTGTCCTGCTGGTCCTGTCCCATCCTCCACACTCCCTGATGTGCCCTGTGGTGTTACCACCTTCCTGTCTGACTGTAGCCATTTCATAGGTAGGGACTGTACAAGGTGGCAAAGCCTGTCACACAGTTAGCTGTTTCGTACTTACGATGAGGACACATCTGTGTCTACAGGTAGACATGGAAATAACTCAAGAATGGAAATTTTTTCATCAGATGGATGGTGCACCTCATTTTCCATGAGAATCTCTCATGATGACACACTACATTGTGGAAGAAATCTTTTCCAAAGCCCATGTGGTTTAGAGACAAATCCTTGTTCAATACATGACCCTGGTTCCTTCTTGATAACGGTGGGTGTGAGAATAAAAACAAGGCATGATTTTGCTCTCCATAGGAAGGAGGAGAACATAGGAGAGGGCAGTCAGGAGGAGCAGAGGGGGGAGGATGAGGAGGCTCTTGGACAAAGGACCATCTGGGGCAGACACTTCACACAGGAGGGCCTCGACTCCAGGTTGTGGTGTTGCCATGGTCTGACCCCAAGGACTCCACTCACAAGGACCTGGATGCCACCCCAGACTGCTCAGCACACTGAGGTTCCCACCTGCAGGTCTCCCCGATGCCACAGGTGTTGAAGGTGACTCTGTGAGAGTCTCAGAGGACACATCCCACTTTGACCAATCAATCTCATTCTCTGAGCTACTAATGGCCACTTGCATTTCCAACGTGAGTCCATGCCCAGGTGACAGCAGGAGGGTCCCAGCAATGGTGGGTGACACAGTCCCATCAATCTTTCCCAGGTCTCACAGGAGACACAGCCTGGGCCACACCTGAGCTCCAGGCAAAGGGCCTGAGCCCCAGGATTTAGATACAAAGACCACACCCTCCATTTTCTCGGGATAGAAGGAGAAGATGAAGATGTGAAAATAGAACCTAGGGAGAAACAAAACCGACTCCCTGGAAAAAAAATTAGAACTAAATCATTTCTGCATCAGAAATGTTCACTTTTACAGGAGGAGAGAACAACTTGAAACCGTTAGGTTTTATGAGACACTGACCCTGCCCAGGTCCCTACATGTCCCAATCTGAATCCCAAAGACTGTCCCACTCAGGGAGTCCCACTGAGGTCTGTGCGCTGAGTCTGGTTGGAAAATGCCCAGCAGGTTCCCCTGGGCTTCCTTCCTCAGGACTCTGACCCCTGTGGTAACAGCAGGGTCATTTTTGTCCACGTGAGTGACGTTCCGCCTTGTGTGCAGGTGAGAATGTGTTCATTTACTACAACAAGACGCTTCTAATTCAGACACTACAGTGACGACAGCAGAGCCAGGAAAGAATATAGGTCCCTGGTTGAAATTTCTAGAGAGGAGGCACCAAAATCTGACAGGAAATGAATGGTTCTTGTGACCTGGGCTGACTCTGCTCCTTGTGTCCTGCGCGCCCCCTGGTGGCCCCGCGCGCACCACAGGAGGTTTTTGTCTAGGCTCACACTGATGTCCCCTCACTGTGTCTCTGGTACAGTAGTACAGGGCCGTGTCCTCGGCTCTCAGACTGTTCATTTGCAGAGACAGCGTGTTCTTGCTGTTGTCTCTGGAGATGGTGAATCGGCCCTTCATGGCGTCTGCGTAGTATGTGCTACCACCATTACTAATGGCTGAGACCCACTCCAGCCCCTTCCCTGGAGCCTGGCGGACCCAGCTCATGTCATAGCTGCTGAAGGTGAATCCGGAGGCTGCACAGGAGAGTCTCAGGGACCCCCCAGGCTGGACCAAGCCTCCCCCAGACTCCACCAGCTGCACCTCACACTGGACACCTGCAAACACAGACACAGCCTGGTCAGAAACTGCCACACACATCCCTGTTTCTCTCATTCACATCCCCTCCCACACCCAATATCTCCAGTTCTCCATGAATTACCTTGTAACAGAGCCACAAGGAAAACCCAGCGCAGACCAGACTCCATGGTGAGTGTCTGTGTTCAGTGCTGATCACCGAATGGGGACACCTGGGAATGCCGGGGCTGGGGCTCCTGTCCCAGAGCTGCAGGGTGAGGGCTGGGCTGGTTTTCATCAGCAGAGGGAGGGCCCTATTTGCATGTCCCCTGCTATATAGCAAGCTCTTGGGTGGGATGCCTGAGGGAGGGCAGGGTCCAGGGGTGAGGTGAGCATCCTGGAGGAGTTCATAGGACATGATATTTCACAGATGAAACTGTACGAAAAGAAGGAAGGTGCAGTTTTGCAATGTGTTAAAGAGTGAGCACATGTCTAGTGAGAGCTACCTGCAGTATCTGGGCCTCAGCTCCCCAACACTAGATCCTACTGCTCGTCTCAACCAACCCCAGCACCAGTGTGGACAAGCCCCATGGGCTCTGCAGTATCCCCTTTGACTAATGAGAACATGATGGGATTTTGCTGCATTCTAGTGTTACAACTTCAAGGTTGCAACAAACTTTGGGCCACAAAATCCACACCGCCCTTGACGCGGTTGTGCATTAACTGTGACATGAGCCTCACTCAGCTGAGGGGATTCAGGTTCACACAAATTGTCAAATGCAACTGGGCTTCCTCTGTGCTGGGCCCAGGGCACATGAGTGGGGCCAAGAAGGATCCACTGAAGTTTGTCCTGACATTTCCGTCTTGCCAGGCAGGTCCACACTGGCCCGGGTTCAGTCTATGGGGCTGACACACGCTTGGGACAGTAGCCAGCCCTGATCTCTGTGGAAGTCAGGACGTGAGCATTAGTGCCCAGACTCCACTGCCTATGGCTGCAGGTGGCCCTGTAGTCCTACTTGTCATTCACTAGTGTCCCCTACAGCCTCCAGTCTGGAACCTTCAAACACATGGCAGCACTTTGCAGTCAGGGTTGCTGCATGTTGTTCCCTGATGGAGTGACTCAGGCCTGAGCACTGCAGAGCCATTGTCCTTGGTCCCTCGGCCACCCGCAGGCATGTGGCTGATGCACTTGACCTCCCCAGTGTGGGATGCAGTGGAGAAACCACAGAATCTGCCTAGGCCTGAGGGACAGCCCCTGCCTCCATGGGTACACAAGCTTAGCCTCCAAAGCAGAGTTAGTGTCAATCAGTGGGAGGGGGCCTGTCGTTGTTGGGTGGTCCTCACGACTGAATGGCCTCAGACCAGGTCTCAGATTCAGGGGAGCACACTGTTCCCCCAATAGGTGTGATCCTTCCTGGGAAGCAGAACTTCTAATCAATCACAGCCTAACATTGGGGCAATAAAAAGAAAGATTTCTCAAGTTGTCACCATGGTGTGTGGACAGGAATTAATCTCACCCCTACCACTGTTTAGCAGACCCAGGTGCCACAGCACTCTGTAGGGCCCGGCACATGCTCCATTCCTTGTGACCAAGGAATCCCTGCAAGGGACCCTGGTGTAGATTAATCAAGACCCATGTGTTAATTTTTCTTGTTGCTGTGATTACCATTGTGGTATTAATAATTTTGTGGCATAAGCTTGTACGTAGAACAGTTTTCCAACATTTTCTTCTATAATCCTTCTGCTCACCACTCAGAAAAATTAATTCATGGCAGATAACAGACGTGACCCACACTGTAATTTACCTCCCACAGCCAGTACGGTAGAGGATCTGACACAGGACTGTTCCCCAGTCCCCTGTGTGAGGGCTGGTGCAGGGACTGGAGCGAAGCCTGCATGGGAGGTGGCCCTGCATGTGGGCACCACTGAGAGTGTCCCAATGACACCTGTGCTCGGACCTGGGCCACCTGTAGAGCATTTCTTGTTCAATCTTAAAGGGCCATGTGACATTTGGGTGTGTGTTACCAGGTAATGAAATTCATCCTCTTGGTTCTTTCTCCCTGCAGGCAGCACCTGTGACTAGCATGTGGGTTATGCATGAGTGTGCTGTCCGGGCCTTGGCGAGAAGCCCTCTGCATTTTGTCCCGGCCTCTGCAGAGTGCACTCCCTGTGCCATCACACTGACACTCACGTGCCTGGGATTAGCCAGTGGACAACAGTCGCCCTCTGCGACCAGCGACTCCAGCGCCGCCCGAATGGTCCATGAATTAAGTGGCCACAGTGACAGGGCTAGGTGACATGCATCACCCAACTTCATGTGCTTTCTCCCCCCAAGGCAGACTGAGGTCCTCCCTCTGCCTAATCTGAAGTCTGCAAGCAAAAGAGCCGAGCAGTGACCTCAACATGGCTCCTGAACTGAGTCACGGAATCACTTGATGGCAAATTCCCTAAGAACTCTGAGTCTGGAAGGTGCAGCAACTCATCTTGCCTGGATCCAGCGCATGTGTGTGTCTTTCCAAACCCAACCCTCGCCCAGGACCACTAGCCGTGTGATTACCCTGCACCCAATTCTGCTAATGGTGTCAGCCTGACATTTCCTGGGGCCAAGGGCTGCATTTCTCAGTAAGAGACACTCAGCATGGGGTTCCCTGGAAGGAGAACCTGTATCTGCCCTGTAAGTATCTCTGTAAAAATTCAGTCTGAGTTGCATTTCTGTGGGAACAGATGTAACTTTCCGGGCACCCTGCCTTATCTATCTTCATAAATCTTTACTTTATAAATTATATCTGTGGTTCTGTGTATTATTTTTATTTCGGTTTCCTACTATTTTTTCATCCTTTGTGACAACCCCTGTCTGAGGGACCTGAAATTTTGCAGGGAGCTTAGCTAACTCCCTGCAGAAAAACGAAAAGAAAACATTTATGTCAGTTTCCAGTAATTTTATGTGATAAAATGGTCAGCCTCATCATTGTAGCATTTATGCCCATCAGGAATTCGTGTGCATGTTGGCGTGTGACAGAGTTCTAGTCACGGAGGCAGGAGAGAGTCTCTGTTGTGACCTTGCTGATCCTTCAGGGGAAATTTCAGAAAGGTGTCCTCTCGTCTTCCACCCTTGTCCTATCTGTGTGTCCCTGAAAACACTCTCACCACGTCCACACAAGGGGGGTCTGGGGGATGAAGGGGACGTTTTCTGCATATCAGTGTGAAACGTTGAGACAAGAAGCTCCTCGGGTAGATGAACTTTTGAAATTGGCAAAGATGGAGCCACTCACATCCGGCTTCTTGTTTCATTAGGTTATGATTTTCCTTATTGTGTAGTTATTTCATGTTGCCATTACTTTTTGCTAAAATAGCCAGATATGATGGTCTAGAGGCATTAAAATCAAAAGTACCTGATTTCCTAGTAAGGAGCCCCCGCTGAGGTGAACAGTGGAGTGTGGTTCATTGTGTGCTAGGACACGTGGCTGAAAGCTAAGTGTGGGCACAGAGCTATTTTGTCTGCATCAGCGAAAAGTTCTGTATATTCCTTGGATGAGACTCTCATTGAGACACTTGAGACAATATTATTTGTCGATCAATCACACTTCAATAATAAACCTGGAAGTTACTAAGCATTTATTCATATTACTGAAGAAAATTTCCCATTGGAAATGTTGTGCTCAACTGGAGGTAAAATCAGCCCATGTGGCAGAAGTCATTGCCCTTCTTGGTGCTTGTCAATTAGCCAAAATCCAGGATTAAATGCGTATGTTTTTAAAATAGTACATGAACTTGGGATATTTTGCAAACAAAACGGTTTCTCAAAGGTTCTGGTAAATGTATCAAAATGAACAAAAAACTAAAGAACTTCTAGATAGACTTCTAAATCCTAGAGATCCAACTAAAGTAAATAGGAATCATGCAAAAAATAACATGGGGGTTAGACAAGTGTTGTACGAAGTCATTACCGAGAACAAGCAGCCTAAACTTAGTTTGTGATGCTGTCTAACCTTGTGAAGCATCATCACTGCTCATGTAACACACCGTCCATTCATTGGAAATATTTTGTAAGTGTTGAAAATGTTTATCCAATTAGCATTATGAAATTTGAATGTCAAAGTTTTAAGCAATTCTTGAAATTCCTTCGCCAGTCTACCATGAGCACTTTCTTGCAGCATTCTGGTCCACTCCCTCAAGGACACATCAGTTGTTACACTTTCCCTTGGTGGCAACTGAACAAACATTTAGATTTTACCACGATTACTAGCATTTTGCTATTGCCTGTGAGAGTAAATAATTTTGAAAGCAATTAATGCATTACAGACACTCCTATCACCACAGATTCAGGGTCCTTTTACTGCATCTATTTAGCAGTCTCTCATCATGTTCAACCAGCACAGAGTGTGTGTTGGAGAAACATCAGGAAAATACTGGTAATGAGCCATACTGGAACAAATATTATTAAGGACTTTAAGGGAAACACAGCAGTGCAATTCCAGGGAGGAAATCCTCGGGTTCACATTTCAGAACGACAGCATCAGTTCAGAATTCTAGACACTTGGAAGGCTGCTGTAGTAGAGAATGTCAAACTGAGCGTCCTTGTAGAACCTGTGAACCTTCTCATATTTCGAAGCCCACAGCTGACCCAAGGCCTTCAGGATAAGCTGATGAGCTTGGACAGTGAAAAGCTTCCCCCCATGACATTGGACCAAGACCCTGTCTAACTCCTCCTCCTGCTCATCCTCATTAGTACTATCATTTGTTCATACTAATGAAACATCTTCTATTTTTTGGCAGACTTCATTGTTTTCCACCCATAAAGGCCTTTGCCTGCTTTTCAAATAAATTTATAACAATATTTAACAGTTGTTGAGTGGAATAAGAAGTCAAAGTCTCTTACATGCTGTCTGTCCGATGACATCTGAAGGCCCATCCTTCGTCTTCCTGTTTGCCCCACTCATGGGAATCCTAGGAAGGAATCACAGGTGCTTTCTCACCACATGGCTGTCGGAGGCCCAGACCCCACCAGACCCTCCCTGCCCCACCAGGGAACTGTTGTGAACACCTGAGCGAGTCTCCCTTCCAGCCCTACGAAGCCACTTGGGACTGTCTTGAGAGGCCTGCCCTGCTCTGCAGACACCTCAGTAGTGGAGACACTCACCCTTCCCGTGTTCACTCAGTGTGTGTGTGTGTGTGTGTGTGTGTGTGCATCTGTGCCTGCCTGTGTGTGCAGGTGTCTAACACCATCAGAGGCAACATCTACACTAAATGTCGGTGGGTCCCTCTGCCCTTGAATTCTGTCAGATATAATCGACGTTGTGAGCCTGGTGCTGGGACACGGAGCTCCACGGGGTCTTCCTGCTCTTGCTTAGGACGCTGACTCCGTCTGCCCCTGACGTCCAGTAGGTGCTTTATCCTGCTTGATGCCTAGAAGGAACCTTTACTTCTGTGTGCTGTGCTGCATTGTGTTGTCCAAGAAAAAAATGTTTTATTGATTTTCAGACTTACTGAGAAGTGTTGATCATTCATGTCCATTTGGGGAGAGGAGAAAGTGCCTGGAAGGCACTGTCTGCCTTTTGAGCAGATGACAATATTTTCTCTCCTTACCACCAACATATCCAACTCAGAGACTGCAGAGGGAAACACAGAATCGTGAATTCAGAGAAGTTCCCGAAGGGAAACTGTTTTCTGGAGAGGAAGCCACGACCCTGAGAGGAAACCAGCCCTTACCCTCCACCTGCACCTGCCCTGGGCTGACTCTGATCCTTGTGTCTTGGGCGCCCCCTGGCAGCTCTGAGCTCCCCCATGGGAGGTTTGTGTCTGGGCTCACACTGATGTCCCCTCACTGTGTCTCTGGCACAGTAGTACAGGGCCGTGTCCTCGGCTCTCAGACTGTTAATTTGCAGAGAGACAGTGCTTTTAGAATCATCCCGTGAGATGGTGAATCTGCCTTTCACAGATGCGGCATATTCTGCTGTTCCACCATTAGTCTGGTTTCTAATGAAACCAACCCACTCCAGCCCCTTCCCTGGAGCCTGGCGGACCCAGCTCATGTAGTAGTCACTGAAGGTGAATCCGGAGGCTGCACAGGAGAGTCTCAGGGACCCTCCAGGCTGGACCGAGCTGCCCCCCGACTCCACCAGCTGCACCTCACACTGGACACCTGCAAACACAGACACAGCCTGGTCAGAAACTGCCACACACACCCCTGTTTCTCTCACTCACATCCACTCACACACACAATATCTCTAGTTCTCCATGAATTACCTTGTAACAGAGCCACAAGGAAAACCCAGGTCAGCCTAGACTCCATGGTGAGTGTCTGTGTTCAGTCCTGATCACCGAATGGGGACACCTGGGAATGCCGGGGCTGGGGCTCCTGTCCCAGAGCTGCAGGGTGAGGGCTGGGCTGGTTTTCATCAGCAGAGGGAGGGCCCTATTTGCATGTCCCCTGCTATATAGCAAGCCCTGGGTGGGACAGGTGAGGGAGGGCAAGACCAGAAAAAAATTGGGTGAGTGTACAGTGATTAATAGCTCGTGTTCACTTATTTAATTTACAGACACATAGAAACCACGTGCTGTAGGTGTGAAGTTTCCATGTATTTTACAGATGTAAACGTAAGCCTAGACACATATGGAAGTTGTGTGATATGTCCAGAAACACATATCTGGGAATGTCAGTGTCTGGGCCATGATCCCGTCCTTGGAACCCACTGCGGACCAAACCTGGACATGCCTAGGGTGGATTCTAGAACTCCAATTTTATAATAACAAGATAAAGCCAGTTTCTTCCCTCTCTGCCTTTTTTTTTTTTTTTTTTTGAAAAATATATAGAAAGCCTGGCACACAGGATTAATGCAGATAACTGAACCTAAAATCTCCCTTATTATCTATTTGTCCATCGCTCCTTCTCTACCAAATCATCTATTAATTGTTCATATTAACTTTAATGAGGCATAGTTGGTACTCAGTGGCCTTAACACAGCTGAAGTGAACAAGTGAAAGATGCTGACACACCGTCCCCTGTCTGCGATATGGAGGAAATCGATTTCCCTCAATGTTGACGCTTCTCCTTCTAAAATTCCTCCGTCTTTCTCCTTCCCTCTCCCTCCCTTTACCCAGGCACCTGCTGACATAGTTTATGTTACTTCAGTTTTCACTCTCTAGAATTTGTAACAGTGGAATCACGTAGCAGGTGCTTTTTGCCTATTTTACTCACAGCACACACTGTGGACGCGGCCACGCTGCAGTGAGCACGACACAGCCATTGCTGTCAATGATGTAGTGTCCTGATGCATCATTGGCACAAAATGCTAATGTATTAAACTACTGGTTAATAGTTTGATTGTTTCCCATTTCTTGACATTTAGGATAAAGCTTATCCTCACCTGGGAGAAGTAGACAGCTGAGAAAAAGCTCTTCTTCTTACATGAACCACAACAATAGCAACATCATCGTCATCTATAAAGCATGACTGCGTAAGCTGCGGATTAGCAAATTTTATTTAATATTTCAAATAGCAGAAGTTATTTCACCAAGAACAAACCTGAAATCTGCAGAGAGACCAGGACTTGCAGGGAGAAACAGGACCAGAGCATTAGCTTATTAGGCACAGCCCAGCAGGCGGCATGTGGGCTGGGACAAGACGACACTGGACATAGGCACTGGATCGCGGGAAGCTGCAGTTGCTAAAGGGATTGCAGTTTAAATTTTCCAGGGGCCAAGCAAACCCCCAGCACATACAGAATCATCTCTGCAGAGAAGCGTTTGCTCCTGAATGACCAACACAGCGTAGGAAACACAAAACCCTTTCATGGCACAAGGGTGTGGATGGCGGGTGGCTGATTGCATACTCCAAATATTGTACTGAAAGTGTATGGAGAGCAGAAAAGTATAAAAAAAATTAAGGCTTAAATTTGGCATTGAATTCAGGTCCTGAGTCATCCCATTTCAGATGAAAGAGACCTGGGCATTACAAGGAGAAAACCCTGGACTCTTGAGGAAGAAGAGAGAGAGGCAGAGACAGGAAACCCCAGGGTCTGAAAGGTATCCTCAGTTTCCCTCCACACCTGCGCCTGAGCTGGGAAATGAGCCCCTCTGGGGTCTCCAGCTGGGGGAGGAGCCGTCTGCCCCTGATGTCCCACGGGCTCTGTGTCCTGCTTGCCGGCCTCTGCGTGCTGTGCTGCATTGTGTTGTCCAAGAGAAAGTCTTTTATCCATTTACAGACTTATTCCAAAGTGATCATAATGAATGTACATTTGGGGACAGGAGAAAGTGCCTGGAGGCCACTGTCTGCCTTTTGAGCAGGTGAGAATATTTTCTGTCACTACCACAAATGTATCTGAGACTGCAGAGGGAAGCACAGGGTCGGGAACTCAGAGAAGTCCCCAAGAGGAGATGGTTATATGGAGAAGAAGCCACGACCCCCTCCCCACAGGAAACAGGCCCTTCCCCTCCACTGGCACCTGCCAAGGGCTGGCTCTGTGCTTGGAGGTGGGAGGGGGGTGGGGGGGTGGGTCGGGGTGCGCGGGACCCGGGCGCCCCTTAGTGGCCACGAGCACCCCTGCAGGGAGGTCTGTATCTGGGCTCACACTGATGTCCCCTCACTGTGTGTCCCACAGTGAATCCGGCCCTGTCCTTAGTGGGCACAGAGCTCAGCTGCAGGGACAACTGGTTCTTGGACATTGATCAGGATGTGGCAACTCAGCTCTGGAGGGACACATTGTAATTTGTGCTCCCTACGTAGCATATGTCCCTGACGCAGTCCCATGCCTTGCCCCAAGGCTGGCAGGTGCAGCTCCAGCAGTAACCACAGCGTGTGATGAACAGTCCAGAGATGTCCCAGGTCAGGGAGAGTGTCTGAGATGGCTTCACCAGCCCTGAGCCCGACTCCTGCAGCTGCACCTTGGAAGCGACACCTTAGGACACGAAGCCTCGGTCCTTGCCAGCCACGTGCAGCAGTGGCCATCGCACCTGGTGCACGTCTGACCTCTGAGACGCCTTGTACAGCTGGCAGCAGGCCAAGGAGAGGACACAGCGATCTCGTTTTCTTCCAGACCACAGCGCCGCCTTCCCCAGACACCCCGGCCTGTCTAAGGAGGGCGTCGTGACCTTACACAGCCCATTAGCAGATCTATTCTGTCCTGGAGACTGAGGAGAAATCTTCCCACGGGGAAGCCTCGTACTCACGCAGGGAAGGGACTGAGATCTGGCTTGTTTCGGTCCTTCCTGCTTTCTCTCCCTGAACCTCCCATGTACTGGGGTTCCCGTCTCCCCTGAGAGATTGTTACGTTACCGCTGTTATGTGAGAGCCTGACCTGCCCTTCCCTCCATCCAAAAGGAGGTGACTGCAGAGGATGTTGCGTGGGGACAGGCCAGCTGGGCTGAATGGCGTCTGCTTCCAGCCCATACCTGAACCCTCCTTCTCTTATGTAGATCTGGACACAGCCGGGTCCCTCCCCACAATGTCTCCAGCAGTTTCCCCAGGCCTTTTTCTTCTTCCACACCCACTGTGCCTGCATGCCCTGGAATCACCACACGCCTACATGTCCGTCAACAGATGGGTCGACACAGAAAATGTGGTCTATCACAGTTCCCCTCCATCATGTGGATTACAAGCTTTAATCTACAGAGAAGTGCAGCACACTGGAAGCCAGGAAGAGTGCAAAAAAAAAAAAAAAGTAGCATGGGAACTAAACAAGTGTTGTACAATACATTCACAGAAAAAGCAGCTAGAGTTCATTTATAAATGCATCTAAGCTTGTAAGGCATTTCCACTACTCATAAAACACACCATCCATTCATTAAAATCTTCTCAAAATGTTGATCAAATTCACATTATTAAGTTCACAATGCCATAATTTTAAGAGATTCTTGAACTCCCTTGGCCAATGGTTCTACCATTAGCACTCTGGCATTATGGACCCTCTCTCGAGGACACATCAGTTACTACCCAATGGCTGGGTAGGTGGACAGATCAAACACTTAGATTTTACCATGAGTACTAGCATTCTCCGTCCTGCAAAGACATCTGCACCCGAATGTTTATAGCAGCACAATTCACAATTGCAAAGATGTGGAAACAACCCAAGTGCCCATCAATACATGGGTGGATTAATAGAATGTGGTATGTGGAGTACTACTCAGCTATAAGAAACAATGGTGCTATAGCACCTCTTGTATTTTCCTGGATGGAGCTGGAACCCATTGTACTAAGTGAAGTATCCCAAGAATGGAAAAATAAGCACCACATGTACTCACCATCCAATTGGTTTCACTGATCATCGCCTAAGAGCACATTTAGGAATAACATTAATCGGATGTCCGCCAGATGTGGGTGGGGAGGGGATGGGTGTATACATACATAATGAGTGCGATGTGCACCGTCTAGGGGATGGACACTCTTGAAGCTCTGATGGGGGGGGAAGGGGGACAAGAGCAATATACGTAACATAAACGTTTGTATCCCCGTAATATGCTGAAATAAAAAAAAGAAACAATGTCATCTGCTTACCAGGTGCTGGTGAGTGTTAAAAATAAAGGCAGTTCAGCTGGGATAAAAAAAAAAAAAAAAAAAAAAAACCACTGGAAAGTAATTCATGTGTTAAACCCACTCCTCTCAGTGACAGATTCTGGCTGCTTTTTGCTACATCTTTTTAAAAGTCTCTCATGAAGCTCAAAGAGGACGTTGTGTGTATTGGAAAAAACATCAGAGCACTGCAATTGGGCCATATTGGAAATAATATCATTAAGGACTTTTAAGAAAATAGAGCTCGGGCTCGGTGGCTCATGCCTGGAATCCTACCACTCTGGGACGCCGAGGTGGGAGGATTGCTTGAGGTTAGGAGTTTGAGACCAGCCTGAGCAAGAGCAAGACCCTGTCTCTACTAAAAATCAAAAGAAATTATCTGGACAGCTAAAATTGTAAATGTAGAAAAAAATTAGCCGGGCATGGTGGCACATGCCTGTAATCCCAGCTACAGGGGAGGCTGAGGCAGGAGGATTGCTTAAGCCCAGGAGTTTGATGCTGCTGTGAGTGAGGCTGACGACATGGCACTCTAGCCCGGGCAACAGAGCAAGATTCTGTCTCAAATAATAATAATAATAATAATAATAGAGTAGTGAAATAACAGGGAGTCAATTTTTGGGTCATATTTCACAACTACAGCCTCCATGCAGGACTCTGGGCACTTGCTGGCTACGGCAGTGGAGGATGCCAGAGGGAGCTTTTTATAGAAGTCGTGAACCTTCTGGTATTTTGAAGCCCACAGCACCACCTTTACCGTAAGCCCATGATCTTGGACAGTGAAAAGATTCCACCCAAGACATGCGACAAAGACCCCTGTCTAACTCCTCCTACTCATTCTAATTATTATTAATATCATCTCATACTAATGAAATATCTTCTATTTTTCTGCAAACCTGGTTGTTGACTACAAACAATATCTTTTAATGTTTTTTTTTTTTTTTTAATCTTTTTGAAACCCAGTTGTTGAATGGAATAAGAACTCACATTCTCTTAGCTGGTGTCTGTCCGCTGACATCTGAAGGCCCATCCTT
>NW_027183291.1:0-20000 GCF_041146395.1 Eulemur rufifrons | reverse complement strand
GCGGACCACCCGAGCACCCAAGAGCCCGGCCGCGAAGGGAGGAAGGGCGCCCCACACGCGCACGCGCGGCGGACGTGGAGCCGTGGGGGCAGGGCGACGGCCCCCCGCGGCGACAAGGACCCCCCCCCACGGGAGGGGAGGGCGCGCGGGCACGGAGAGACGGGCCCGGGGACCACACCCCGCGGCCAGTCAAGCATCGTGACCGTAGCGGCCCGCGCCCGGACAACCCCGAACGAGGCTCGGACCGGGCCGAAGCCCGTCCGGGCCCCGCCCCGGAGCGTACGGGCGCGGCGGGTAACGGCACGACGGATGGCCGGGGGAGAGAGACCGCGGGACCCGCGCGCTCCTGCACGCGAACCCACCGACCGGGGGAGACGGCCACCGCGGGGGACGACGGCGCCCCACACGCCATCGACACGCAACGCCACCGCGGGCAAGCGGGCGGGCGGCGGCGGACCACGGGAGAGGCCGCTACGGACACACGGGGGGGAGAGCGATGCAGCACCGGGGGCACGGACGCCCTCCCGGCTACGAAAGCCAGACGGGAGAGGACGAGATGGCTCAAGGCGGCGGCGAGCGGGGTGGGGGCCGCCGGGCGCGGCATAAGGCGACGACGGGGGAAGGGGCCGACGGGCACCAGGAGGCCCGAGGGGAGGGATGTAGCAAGCCTCAGACGGCAGCCCACCGGCCAGGACACGCACGGGATCTCACCGCCAGTGGCCTCCGCGCACAAGGGCGGTCCCGCGGCACCTGGGACGACCGGCTGCGCCTTCGGCGAGCTCCCCAAACCCCCCGCGCACCTCGCAGGGCCCGGACCCCGATCGCCATCGCGGTCGCGTGTAGCTCCGGAAAAACGCTCTTCTTGCACGCACGCGCGACCGGCCGCCCCCCAACGCCGTCCGGCCCGCCACGCGGAGGCCCGCCGACCGTTCAACCGAGGCACGTCGCCGGGGGGGTGGGGGGCGCCGTCCAGGGCCTTGGCGGCCAGGGCGACGCCCCCTCCCCGCGGCGAGGTCAGGTTCGGGCAGCGCAGTCGGGCGAACGCTCGTCGCGGGGCGGTCGGCAGCCGTGAGGAAGAGAGAAGGAGCACCCTTTCGAACAGGGATGAGACCCCGCGAGGGCGAGGCACGAGAGCCCGTGGGGAGGCGAGACCTGCGCCGCGACCGGGCCACTGGGGAAACAACGCCACGGGATCCCACCGCCCCAAACCCGAGAGCGGTCCCGCAACGCGCCCGTGACGCCAGCCGGCCAAAGCCTTCGGCACCCCTCGACCCTCCCAACGGGGCCACGGCCTCACCACCGGGGCGTCCCAGAGCGACGCCGGCCTTCGGCCCTCGGCCCGCACGCCACCGCGCCTAATCCCATTCTCGTCCGCTTCCCAATCCTGTCTCGCTCCGGGGAGCACCGTGCACCGGTGGAACGACCCCCTCGTTGGCCGGGCGGTCCCCCCAGCCGCAATCCACAGGCGCCAGCACGGGAGCGCCCATCCATCCGCGGCCTGGCACGGGACCGGGTGGAGGGCCGCACGCTCACAGGGGATGGGGAGGGGGCGCGAGACGGGCCGCACCACCACCCCCTTCCCCCAGCGCACACCGGGGCGACCCGCGGCCGGGGCACGCAGCGCACACACGCGGGCGCCCTTCACAGCTGGAACGCCGGCCCGGCCCGGCGTGACCCTCCCCCAGAGTTCAGGGGGGAGGCGCGGACCACGTTAGGCGAAGAGTGGCACTCGGCCCCCACCGCGGGGGCCGGCGGACCGCTCCCCCCCACGGCAGGGGAGGAGGGAACTCTGCCCACGCACAACTGGCAGCCGCAGGGGCGGCGGCTGACGACGCGCAGAGAGGCGGCGGGCTGGGGGATCCGACAAACCCCAGAAGAGGACACGCCTCCACGATCGCTAGAGAAGACGCTTTCTCGCCGAAGGTGGATCGCCCCCGACCCCCGGTCGCCCCCGTAAGGGCCCTGGGCGGAGGCGTTCAGGCACGCCCCGGGGGAGGTGTGGGGGGGGTCTGCGGCATGGGGCAAAACACGCACGGTTGGCGACTCCTGAGCGTTCGCGGTCGGGGCCCCTGGTCCAAAAGCCCCCTCACTTCGAGGGGAACACTCCCCCGTCGGTATGGGAGAGGGGTCACCGAGGCAGACCAGGCCGGTGGCAGAGGCCCCCCACGGGGCCGGCCGGCACCACGTCGCCGGCCCAGCCCCACCACGATCGCCCACACGACCGTGCAACCACCCCCCCCTCGGGCAGGGTGGGAAGAGCACAAGCCGTGCGCTCGCCTTTCGAAGTCCGCCACGCACACATCGTGGGGACGCCGAGACAACGCCCCCCGCCCGCCCACGCAGCGCAGGAGGATGCCTCTAGGCTTGCCCGCCTCGACCCCCCCAACCCCAAGCACGCTGCTCGAGGGTGTACCCAACGCAGCAGACGCTGCAGCGGCGACCAGAGGGGGACGCCGGGAACGAGGACGACAACCACCGCTCGGTTTCGGGCACCTTGGAGAACAACCCGGTGCGCTCCGGGGGCACCACAAAAGGGCCACACAGACCCAGCAGCCGCGCGCCAAACGGGGCGCGCGACCGGGCGGGCGGCACGGCCCCGCACCCGTCCGTCGCGGGCAGGGGGGACCCCGGCCAGGCAACAGCCACACAGGGCGAGCGAGGGCTGCCCGCTGCGTCAAGAGGACTCACGACCCCCCGCCAACGCCACGAGGCCGAGGGCGGGGCGACCGCGGTCGGGCCGGATAGTCTCGCACCCGCGCCTCCCACGCACCGCCCACAGGCGGGGAAGGAGAGGTGAGGTGCCCGCGGGCAGAACGAGAAGAGCGGCCACCATTCACCATGAATGGACCGTCCCTCGCCTGGCACGCGGCTCAAGGCCCGGGAGAGCGCGACGTCACCACATCGATCAGGCCCCGAGGACGGGGAGGGTTGGGGGAGGTCAGTCAGACCGGCGAGGACAGCGATCGGAGGAGCCCGCTTCAGCCTCGCCAGCCCCGCCTCCCAAGCACAACCCAAAGACGAGGACCGCCTGACACGCAACGGCACAGAGCCAGCGGGGTAAGGGGGAAGGTTGCCGCAAACCTCCCCCCCTCCCCCGGGTGCCGTCTCTCGAGGGGACAAGAGACCAACGCGAGAGGCGGGCACCACCGTCGGGACACTCCGACGCCCTAGAGCCGGCGCGCGGGCCCAGGCGGTCAGCTCAAAGGGAACAGGGCAGGGCGCTGGATCCCCAGGAACCCAGAACCCTGTCCGCGTGCGGAGGCCCAACCCCTCCAGCGACAGTCGCCGAAGGACAGCGTGTCAGTACTAACCTGCAGGCGGAAGATGACGATATGAGGTGATCAAAAACACCGCGCAGGAAGACGGGGACCGAGCCACTTGAACACGCCTGCCCCCACGACACTCGACACGGCCACCTGTCCCCAGCAGGTCCCCAGCGCCAGCAGACAAGGGGCACTCAGGGACATCTGGTCGGCCCCCGTGGCGTAGAGGGCCAGGGAGGCCCTCACCGTCCACGCGCGCCACCCAGGGCCCAGCACGGGGACTTGTGGAGGAGAAAACATCGGGACGGGACCGCCACGGCCCACGAGCGGCCGCGGGCCGACAGGGGTCGCCCTCGCCGGCCACCCAGGGCCACCCAGGGCCCGGTCCCCGGCCCCAGCACGGGGACTTGTGGAGGAGAAAACATCGGGACGGGACCGCCGCGGCCCACGAGCGCCCGCGGGCCCACAGGGGTCGCCCTCGCCGGCCACCCGCGCCACCCAGGGCCCGGTCCCCGGCCCCAGCACGGGGACTTGTGGAGGAGAAAACATCGGGACGGGACCGCCGCGGCCCACGAGCGCCCGCGGGCCGACAGGGGTCGCCCTCGCCGGCCACCCAGGGCCACCCAGGGCCCGGTCCCCGGCCCCAGCACGGGGACTTGTGGAGGAGAAAACATCGGGACGGGACCGCCGCGGCCCACGAGCGCCCGCGGGCCCACAGGGGTCGCCCTCGCCGGCCACCCGCGCCACCCAGGGCCACCCAGGGCCCGGTCCCCGGCCCCAGCACGGGGACTTGTGGAGGAGAAAACATCGGGACGGGACCGCCGCGGCCCACGAGCGCCCGCGGGCCGACAGGGGTCGCCCTCGCCGGCCACCCGCGCCACCCAGGGCCCGGTCCGCGCCCCCAGAGTAGGACTCGGAGGAAGCCACGGACGACTGGGTGCCACTCACAGGGCTGTCCCTGCCTCCCGAGCGGGAACCAGGGAAAATGGGTAGGAAAGGCGAGGCCGAGGGAGAGGGACACGCATGCACGGGACGGCGGCCGGTCGCCGGACACCCTCCTCTCCCGTCCGCGTGTGCCGTCTCCTTCCTGTCCCCGCGGGGTGGGTCGGGTCTCCAAAGCGGCCACAGCGTGCTGGTCGACCTGCCCGGGCAGCCCCGCAAGCCGCCTGGCTGGCTGAGCCTGGAAGCGCGGCGACAACGTCCTCCCGCCACACAGCCCTGCAGGCCCAAGCTCTGCCTCCCAGATGTCCCAGCCGGCGTCCCGGCACGAACCAGATGGCCCCGCGAAGGCTGCTTGCTTCCCGGAACTCAGCCTCGCTCGCATCGGGGACTGTCCCCTGCTTTGCCTGCTGCACCGAAGATTCAGAGGACAAGAGACTTGTAGAAAAGCGGCCGCCAGGTGGAGCCCGACCACAACCGGCGCCAGCCACCAGAGGTCTGCTGCAAAACACGGGGCAACCCTCTGGAGCCCATCATTTCAGAGTCCAGAAGGTCCCCCGGGGGCATCAAACACAGTCCCCCTACTCCCCACGGAAGCCATCGAAAAATGACGGGTCAGTCTAGGGCCACGCCACCCTGAACGCGCCCAATCTCGTCTGATCTTGGAAGCTAAGCAGGCCCCGGCCTGGCTAGCACTGGGATCAAAGAAAGGATGGGTCGGCCCGACCACCGACATCGTCCACCAAACCCGTCTCTGCACAGACCACAACATAGCCGAGAGACAGACAGGCAGAAACAGAAAGAGAGAAAGGGAGAGAAAGGAAAAGAACAGAAAGAAAAGAGACGGAGAAACAGAGAGAGAAAGTCAGAAAGAAGAAAACAGTAAATAAGAAAAGACAGGAAGAGGGCACGGGGAAGAAAGAAAAAGGAAGGGAGGAAGGAGATAGGAAACACAGAAAGACAGAAGGAAAGAAGAAATAAGGAAAGAAAAGACAGGCAGAAAGAAAGAGAATGAGAAAAAGGAAGGAAGGATGGAAGCAGAAAGAAAGAAGAAAGAAAGAAAGACAGACAGAGACAGAAGGAGGGAAAGAAAGAAAAGAAAAAGAAAGGAAGTTAAGAGAGAAAAAGAAAGAGCACGGAAAGATGGAAAGAGAAAAAGATAGAGAGAAGGAAGGAGAGAGACAGTATAGAAAGAGACAGAAAGGAAGAAGGAAGGAGAGAGAAAGGAGAGAATGAGAAAGAAAGAAGGTAGGAAAGTAGAAAGGGGGAAGAAAGATGGAAAAAACAGAGATAGAAACACAGGATAACAGGAGAAAGGAAGAGAGGAAAGAAATACGGAAGGAAGGAAGGCAGGCAGGCAGGAAGGAAGACAGGAAGACTGAAAGAAGGAAAGAACAAAGAAGTAAAGAAAAGGCAGAAGGAGGAAGAGAAAGAAAGAAAGGGGGGGGGGAGAGATGATAGGATGAGAAAACCTTTCTGTCGTGGAATCATAAAACCCCTTCCTATCTTAGGATCATGAAACCCAGGGTGGAACTATGATACACTTCACATTCTCAGAGCACGCCGGCTGGTGAAACAAAGAAAGAAGTCAGGGACAGAGAGAACACATTCACGGGGCCTGGCCGGGGGCCAGGGTGGGGCGGCCCGAGGCTGTCGCCAGAGCCATCTCTGTGGCAGGACGTCGCAACACGCCTACCGGATTTTCCCATAACGCTCGCCCGCCGCCAGGTGACCCCCGTCATCCACCGATCCAAGTGTCAGCCTGGAAAGGACGGGCTCCCTCGTGGGGGAGGGAGCGTGGGGGCGGGAGTGGGTACACACTGGGTCGCAGGCCTCCTCCCGGCCCCTCTCGGACCACGTCTCTCAGCCCTCGGGCACACTCCCCACCACTAGTCGACCAGAGAGCCCCCGGGGGCGGGGGGCCGGAGGGGGGCGTCCACGGCAGGGAGAGAGGACAGGGACCCATCGGCCCGTGCTAGATGCCACGGGTGGAGGCAGGACCTGCTGAAGACACACGAACAGTACGGAGAGGTTCAGAGCGGGGCCTAGGCGCAGCCACTCACGATGATCTCACAGTTGGACTATCTGTCACGGTGGACCGAAGCGCATGAAGTGGGCGCTCCCGGAAACGGCGTGTGTGTGTGTGTGTGTGTGTGTGTGTGCGCGCGCGCAGCGCGCGCGCGTGTGCCTGTGTGTGGGAGGGAGAGAGAGAGAGAGAGAGAGAGAGAGAGATGGGAGAAGACGGTCGGTACATTCACTCACTCCTGTACCCGGGCCAGTCGTTTCTCCCGAAGGACAGAAATCCATAAAACACCCACGTCTAAAGAGTGTTTACACAGAGCTAACCCTAGGTCGAATCAGTCTGGAGTCGAGTGCGGGGAATCCTATGGTCCCAAACTGGGACTCCAGTCCCGGCCCCATAGCAAAAGGGGGTCATTTCTCAGAAAACGCACGCACACAGAATCGGGTAACGTTTATACAATTTTATACCGTGGTAGTGACTTCCTTCCCCGCCCCCGTGTTCTTAGGATCGGTCTCACTACATAGTACTTTTTTTTTTTTTTTCTGAGCTTTATTTTATTTTATTTTATTTTACTGTCATTTCGTTAGAGATGATGGGGAGGGGTGGCGGGGGAGCAGGGCATAGTTCACTCACTGGAAGCCTCAAACTCCTGGGCTCCAGCGATCCTCCTTCCTCAGCCTCCCAAATCGCTGGGGCTACAGGCGTGTGCCACCATGCCCGGCTAATTTTTTTCTATTTTTGGTAGAGACGGGGGTCTTGCTTTTGCCGAGGCAGGTCTCGAACTCCTGACCTCAAGCGGTCGGTCCTCCTCCCCGCCTTGGCCTAGGATTACAGGCGTGAGTCACCAAGCCTGGCCTGGATCGGTTTTTAATAGGTAAGGTCTACGAGACATCCCAGTCCAAACATCGATTCGGTGGGTCTCTACAGGACTCCGGGCGGAGATCCGATCTGGGGTTTACAACGTGGAGAATTAAGGCCTGGCTAGCAAAGAGCCCAGTGACTGAAGAGGGACGATGCTCGTCAGTCGTACAGAGCCTGAAAAGATGCAACACGGGGAAACGTTTCCAGGTTCCTCTCAGAAGAGGATGTCAGATGAGATGCCGAAACGAAAAGAATGGGTTCAAGCCAAAAGGAAAAATAGATAAATAAGTCAATAAATAAAACTACGGGAGACAGCCAGGAGACACTGTTTCCTCAGAAATGGCTAGGAAGCCTCCCAGGATAACCTGGATAGCAGCATATGTTCCTCCTCCTCCTCCGGCTCCCTCTCTTGTGTTCGTGTTTGTTTTCTGTAAACGCCAAGATGGGGCAGGGGTGGGGGACACCACGCCGGGTGGGCGAGCAGATCACCCTTCCCACCACAGGAGGGAGCACACACACACACACACACCCACCCACCCACCCCAGGTCATCACTCTGTAGTTCCGCGTGAGTGAGGTGAGGCCCGGAACGGTGCTAGTAGCTTTCCAAGTGGTCAAAAAGAATGCACAATAACTGGACCGAGGCCTGTCTGGACGCTGTAAAGGCCCACTTGAAAACTTATGCTTGCTCGCTAGGTGACCGATGTCCGCTTGACCTATGTCTGTAATTGGAAATACGTACCTTGCGGAGATAAAACAAAGCAATTAACTTGTAACTAAGTGTTTAAACTTTCCAGCTGCCTGTCGTAAAATTGATTGTGCTTGCTTAACGCCTGAAAGAATGTTCCTTAATTGGAGCTATCTGTTTCTGTAAACCTGCTCGCTTAAAGACTGTAACCGAAACGAAACGGGGCCCGAGGCTGGTCCCGGACCACACAGCTGCGGAGTAGGTGGTATAGTGTTGTTTCAACCGCCGTGCCTAAAGTCACGGAGCTCTAGCTTAGGATAGTCTGAAACCTTCCTGCTTTTTTCGGCTCGGGGCCATTCTCTGTACCTGTACCCTAACAGGGCAGGGGGTGGTCGCTGGCCAGCTAATGTGGACTCATGACTTGGCTCAATTCGGTCTCTAGGTTGTCCTGTCTCGCACTCCGTACTATAACAGATGCCACACCGGTTCAACCCAGCTCTGAAGGAAAGAAATGCCGAGCGTTCCACTAGCCGGAGGAAGGCAAAACGCACCTCTGCCTTCCTCTGAGGGCACGTCTGAGTGAACGGGTCGTTCTCCCTGCCCGTCACCCCAAGCCCCTCATCCCGGACCCCACCACACCCGGCCTTGACCTCCTCGGCCCTGCCCACCAGGCCCCATCATGGCCTCTGGAGCCTGGGCTCTCTCTCTCTCCAGGCACTGGCACTGCCCCCCGCCCCCACCCCGGGACCTGAGATCCAGGGCCTCTGTCTCCCAGGCCTCCCAGCTGTCTTGACTTGCGGACTCAGTGCCTGCTCTGCCAGAGAGACCTCTTGCTGCGGGGTGGCTCTCAGTGGCTGCATCTCAGCGGTCTAACGTGTCCCCCACCATCCACGTGGCCGCCGGCGTCAGGCTTCGGTGCCGTAGTGCCACCCTGCCTCCCTTCCGGGGGAATCCCACGCTGCCTCAGGCCCATTATGACCTGGAAGAGGCTGCACCTGTGGGGTCTGCCCATTTCCACTACCCCCCCCCCACACACGTCACCCCCCGGTCCCCCCATAGGGGTTAGGAAGAAGGCAACACTTTCTGGTACAAGGGTTGAACTGAAGGGGCGAGTGAGTGGCCACCTGGCAGGGGCATCGCAACAGATGGCTGAAGAAGTCAGCCGCCGAGTGCAGAAATGTCACGGAACTTGGGGTGCCACTGCCTTGCTGAGATAGGGCCAGGGCAGGCTTTAAAAGGCTAAAATTCTGCCTGCCTTTGGTACGTTAATACAGAACCCATGGTCCTTTCTAATTTTTGATTCCCGGAGAGGCAGGAAGTATTCCAAATGGCCACGCCATGGCTTTTCTAAATTGCCCACAAGGCCTTCTCCGACCCAGCGGGTCAGGGGTTTGCTTTGGTGTTACATCGTGGTAAAAGAGACATCCCACAGCAGTGACCATGTCCATCGACTCCGTCGGCGCTCTCAGGCTCGTAGTCCCACTTTTCAGACAAGCCTGGATGGCCACTCCGTGTCACTCTTTGCCAAATGCCAGCCACTCTCCTCCCCGCCCCGCATCCCCCATTTGGCCACCACAACTCTTCATCCCCAGGCGCCCTCCGGTAAAGTGTGCTCCTGTCTGTACACCTACTCCGTTGGGGGCGGGGGGGGGGGGCCGGAAGTTGGCACAAGAGGTGGCTGGTGGCCGGAGCAGGCCCGCCACCTTGAGTGTGTGGAACAGCGCTGAGGATTTCCTAAGGGAAGAAAGAGGGTGGGGAGAGCGAGAGAGCATCTCCTCCTCGTGAACCTCACAGATGATTGAGGACAAACAGGCCTGCACGGGGAGGGGGGGGGCAGGGAGGGTGCCGAGTCTGCACCAGAGAAAATGGCTTTGTGGGGGGGTGGGAGGGGAAGAGGGCAGAAAGATTTTCTGTCTTTTTAAAACTTCCCCCAGGCTTTTGGGAACTTGCAGCCCGGCCTGCATCCCTGAGGCACGTTAACTCTTTGGTTATAACTCCAGGTGGCCCCCAGGGTGGGCGGCCCACAGAGTTCAAGGGATTTCTTCTCAGCAGAGACGGGACCTTTAGAACAGCTAACTGCAGTAATTGCCTGAAGCTGAGAACCAACCCTCCCTCCTTTAAAACCTCTGTATTTCTGCCTAGGCCTATGTTCACGAAATTTGGGGGTTTGAGACTGAGAAGCTCTACCCTATTTATTTCCTCCTTTGTCAGCAAAGTAGACTCTCTGTTTTCTTACTCCTCATACCGCTTGTCCTCGTTATTCGGCCTCGTGGACAAGCAGCTGAGCTTTCGGTCACAAGTCCACACCCCAGGGTGGAGGGGTCCAATCCACCCCTGTCCAGACCTGGGCCCTTCCTGCCTCCCTCTCGAGACGATCTGTTTGGCAGCCCAGCCGCCTTGGACTGGGCCACAAGGAGGACACAAAGTAAAGACCCAGCCCCCCCGCCCCCCCCCCCCACACACACACACGGCAGTGGCGGTGGGTGGCAGTTCTCCAAGGGTTTGGGGCTTTTCCTGAGGCAGGAGACGGAGGGGACTGATTTCTTTAGAGCTCCGTCCCCTCCCCCATGCGCTGTGCCGCCTGGAAGCGGCAGCTCGCGGGGCGGGGTCGGGGCTGAAAGCGGCTCCGCCCGAGAGAAGCCCGAGGCGGCTACGTGCAAGCGCGCATGCGCAGTCAGCTCGCGGGGCGGGGTCGCGGCTGAAAGCGGCTCCGCCCGAGAGAAGCCCGAGGCGGCTACGTGCGAGCGCGCATGCGCAGTCAGCGCAGTGAGTGGAGGAGGGGTGGAAAACGGCGGAAGGGCTCCGCCGGGGGCCCGGCCATCTGTGCGGCCGGGCTAGGGGTTTGCCTCTTGGGCCGGGAGCTCGTACCCCGCCCCCAGCCCGCAGGCAATCCCGAGGGGCAGAAGCACGACTTGCTGGGCACCTCCTCGGGCGAAGCGGTCGCGGTGGCTGGGTTACGTGGGGCCCAGACGAGTCTCTGGTTCTGGGAGCGGCACCTCCCCCACGCGCCTCTCCTCTTGGGCCTTCACCCCTCCCCCCCCCCCCCCCCCGCTCCGGCCCCAGGGGATGGGAGGAGTGGGGGGCAGGGAGACGACCTCAGGGAGGAGCCAGACCAACTGAATGAAAGCTTTTCATGAACTCGTGTGTCTTTGCCAGGGAAACACCATTTCTGGAGTCTATGAACTAAAATAAAATCTTAAGCCGCCCCCCGCCCGCCACCGCCAGCTGACCCGTCCCGTGGTTGGCCCAGGGAACCCTAGAAAAACCCTTAAACCTGAGCTGCTGCCCCGCAAGGACAGGGGAAGTCAGACACCCCTCCCTGATGGAGTCAGATTTTATAACAATGAGATACTGAATGTCCGACGGGCCTAAGGCCAGGCAAGACAAAGCTTAACGCATATCTAGCAGGCCAACCGTTTACTGAACTACAGGGCACTTGAGTTTTGGGTAAACTGTCCAGTGGCTTGTCTGTGATTAGCAGACCTCCTTACCTTAACTGAAAACATGATGCAAAGCCTTTAGGCAGAGGTTCATTTATGTCATCAATTGCAAATCAAAGAATCTTTAAACCCAGCTGTAAACCTGTAAACACCGCACCCTCCCTCCCCCGCCCCCCCCCAACTGCCAGATGTCCTGCCTTTTCAGCCCAGACCAATGTACCCCTTCCATGTTTTGATTTGTGATTTTACATGTAATTCCTGTCTCCCTAAAATGTATGAAGCCAAACTGTAACCCACCCCACCACAATGGGTCCGCTTGCTCAAGGCTTCTTGGGCGTAGCTCTCTGGGCCATGATCACGGCCGTTGGGCTCAGAATAAAACTCTTTAAATTATTTTGCAGTGATTTGGGGTTCTTTTCCATGGACGAGTCAATCGTGTTCACATTATTTTAGCCTTGGGAGCTTTTTCTTTTCTATTATGTCTGATCCTGATCGCTAGCCAGGTATTCATTCATATTTTTGGTTGGTGGTGGTGCTCAAGCTCGTCTTTGTACATCCCAGATTGGCGTAAGCCACCGTGAATATGTTTTACACCTTCCAAGAGCTAGCGCTTATTGCCGTATCATAACCAGGGCTCGCAGCAATTTTTCTTTTTTTTTTTTTAAAGCTGCTTCCACTTTCCACCTAGGTATACATACGAGTATCCCCTTTAAATGAATGCTTGCATCGAGGAACCAGGAAGTGGTTTTTGTTGTTGTTGCTGTTGTTGTTTTCCCCCAGTCATTTATCTGCTCCTCAACCCTCATTATTTATCACACACACACACACACACCCCCACCCCATCTCTGTAGAAAAGCTCACGGAGATTGTTCATCCACCGCGTGCTTTCTGTTGACAGTATCTGAGACGATAAGGAGCACCATGCATTCTGTTCTAAGAGAAAAATTGCATATATCAGTATGATTATATTTTACTTCTTGTGTGAATTTAGTGGATCTCATAAAAGCTGATCTTGATTTTCACAGCAGAGAAAAGTGGGCTTCTGTTTTGGTTTTGTTTTTGTTTTTCTGGAGGGGTGGTGTCTTCACATAAGTGATCATCTTTACAAGTATGCTATATGCGAGAAATTTCAGAAAGCTGCAAAGAGTGACTTGTTGACAATGCTTGCATTGAATGATGTATCTGAATCTGTGAATCGAAGGGGTCAGCATCTGACCAGAAAGCACTGTTAGAAGAAGAGGGGTTTCGGGTCTTTTCCTAAATTGTATCTGCCTAAGGCGGAAAATATTTCTGTTTCCCTATGACATGGTATTTTCCTCACAAGCAGTGTTAATGGCTCCATATGTCTCTAGACTGGCTGCAGAGCAGAGACTCCATGGTCTCCACTACTTGACTCTGTCTGTCCAAGAATGGCCTCCACAGCTCTCCTCTGTGAGATATCCACTCTCAGAGGTGGCACGGTATGGTGGGTAGGGGGATATGCTGGATTTTGAAAACTCAGAGTTTGAACTCCAGTGCTTTATTTCTTAGCAACATGAACTTTGTCAGATCACATCACCCTGCTGAAGCCCAGTCACCTAAAGGGTAGAAAATGCAATGGATAGATTGACGCTTCTCTTCTCTTCTCCTCTCTTCTTTCTCTCTTTCTTTCTTTCCTTGTGTCTTCCTGTCTCTGTCTCTCTCTCTCTCTCTCTCTCTCTCTCTCTTTCTTTTTGTCTTTTTCTTTTTTTTCTTTTGACGGGCCCTCACTCTGTTTCCCAGACTAAAGTGCAGTAGCATCATCATAGATCACTGCAACTTCAAACTCTTGGCCTCAAGCGATCCTTTCCCCCTAGGCTTCCCAAAGTGCTAGGATGCAGTTTTATTTTTATCTGTGACACCATGGGAGGAAATATCTTTTAGGGTCATAGGGTCAGAAATTTAGATCTCTTCTTTGAACTCATGGTAGCGGCTAACTGGGATTTTCAGTGTGTAAACGTAAGCCACTTGTAATTTCACCAGTACTCCCGTTACTTGTCATCTATTCAGGAGGTGAACTCTTCTTCCCCTACCATCTACTGTTCAAACGCGTTGGCCACAAGGATAATTTGAATATCAGATTCAGAGCACAAATAATTAAGGTCCTGTAGCGTTAATAAGTAAAAGGGGCCACACACAAACCTGTGGAAGTCTGTGTCCCTTCCAGTTTTTTTGTTTGTTTGTTTGTTTTTGGGTCCCCCCCCCCCCCCCGAGACTGAGTCTCACTCTGTTGCCCGGGCTAGAGTGAGTGCCGTGGCGTCAGCCTAGCTCACAGCAACCTCAAACTCCTGGGCTCAGTCGATCCTCCTGCCTCAGGCTCCCCAGGAGCTGGGACCACAGGCATGTGCCACCATGCCCGGCTAATTTTTTTCTATATATTTTTAGTTGTCTGGACAATTTCTTTCTATATTTTTAGTAGAGACGGGGGCGGGGGGTCTCACTCTCGCTCGGGCTGGTCTCGAACTCCTGACTTTGAGCGATCCTCCCGCCTCGGCCTCCCAGAGTGCTAAGTTTACAGGCCTGAGCCAACGCATCCGGCCTGTGTCCATTCTTTAATGTTGTGTGTTGCTCAGTTATGAAAAGGCAAGGGAACATAAAATCCGAGTTTTAGGGATGACTTATAGGCTCAGTATTCTTTTTTTTTTTTTTTTTTTTTGCCTCCTCTAAGCCTATGTGAATATCAAGGAGGGTAAAAAATTCAGTGTTCTCAGTTCAGTGCCCAACCAACCTCTGTTTCCAGAGTAAAAATTGAGCATCCTATTACACCTTTATTTCCCTTTGGTATGCTAAGGCCCAACTCGGCAGAGAGGTCACTGTTTATTCTCTTGGCTAAGATCACATGTGCCATAGTCTGTCTGCTTTGTCTCCTTTAGGGGTAATCATCCAATCTTACCCGGGCCCCTCACATCCTCGTGACAATAGGCCTCCTTGGTTTACTGAAATAGAAAAGACCGGCTCATCAGCAATGTTTGATCGGTTGCTTCAGAAACAAATGTTGTTCTGCTTTCTTTACTATGTTTTTTTTTTTTTTTTCCTTCTTTCTTCCGTCAGACCCAATCCGATATAGGTGGGAGAGAAGGTAACCGGAGCCTCTTGAAAAACCGAAGTGAACCAAAGCGAGCTCACAGATTCAGATAGAAATCAGGAGGAAGAAAAATTGAGAGATAACATGGATTTTCTGTCTAGCGGGTGTTCTCACACTTCAATTTTACCAGAAGCGTTAGGTAGGATGACGATGACGATAATTGTGACAAACACTATTCTCATTGGACAGATAAGGAGGCAGGCTCAGAGTGACGAGTAACCTGGGCCTAAATAGATCGCTAAGAAGCATCATAGTGTGTTCCTTGGTTACGCTGTTTTGTGAAGCTCAAAAAGTTTGGGGTGCGCGTGCGCGTGCGTCCATGTGCGTACGCAATCATAGGTGTTCTAGTAAAACGGATATGAGGTAGGATTTCCCATACCTTCAATGATTTCATGTCCTGCAGGAACATAATGTTCCGGGATCAGGTTTTTATTCTGCCTTCTGTGCCACATGCTCAACATGCCTGTGACTTTACAGCCGAGACTTGCTCAGGGGGAGCCCATTCTCATCTTCTGGGAGGTTCTGCTAATCTTTAAAAGACAAGGACATAGGAAGATGATCCTATAACAACGACTGTGACCACGATTAAAGGCTTACTGTTTACCACGCGTGCTTCTGTGGGCTTTGCCTGCATTTGCTTTTTCACTCTGCACAATATCCCTGTGGGGTAGGCACCATGATTTCTGCATTTGCAGATGAAGAGGCTGAGGCTCAAGAGGATGTATGACTCGCCAAGTTACCAAACACGGAGTGTCGTCCAGGTAGCCAGTCCAGGCCCCCCGGCTCTGCAGCCACTCTGCAATGCTGATTCTGAGCCTGACCGTTTCATCACTGGTGGCTCCCTGAGAACCTTGACTCGGCCCCCTTCCTCAGTTCACTTGGGAAACATATTCATGTGTGTGTATTTCTCTCCTTCCCTCTCCCACCCCCCCCCCCCGTTTTAGTTTTTATTATTTTGAAAAGTGCATAGAACGATAAAAACTTTAAAAGTAGGAAAAAGCTTACGGAACACATAAGGACACAGAGAAAGAAAATATCTGTGTACAACAGTGCAACGCATTTGTGTTTTAAGTCGTGGTGTTGCAAAAGAGTCCAAAAGTTTAAAAGAAAGAAAAACAAACAAACAAACAAAAAAAAAAAAGCCAAACCACCATGGAAAAGTTTATGAAGTGAAAACACTTACAGTAAGCTAAGGTTAATGTATTATTGAAGAAAGAAATTTCTAAAGGTAAATGTCGTGTGGCCTAAGTGTCCAGGGTTTATGAAAACCTACAGTAAGTAATGTCCTAGGCCTTCACATTCACTCACCACTCACCGCCAACTCACAGACTCACCCAGAGCAACCTCCCGCCCGCCCTGCAAGCTCCATTCACCGTAAGTGCCCTGGCCAGGTGTCCCACTGCACAGAAACCTATTAGACTGCATTTCTTCCCATTACTATCAGTAGTTGTACATTTCTTAGGACTGTAGGCCTACGATACACCTCCAGGCATAGTTAGGGGTTGGGAAGAGGAGGGAAGAGGCCATTCTTCATTTATTTTTTTTTTTTTTTTTGTTGAGACAGAGTCTCACTTTGTTGCCCAGGCTAGAGTGAGTGCCGTGGCGTAGCTCACAGCAACCTCAAACTCCTGGGCTTAAGCGATCCTACTGCCTCAGCCTCCCGAGTAGCTGGGACTACAGGCATGCGCCACTATGCCCGGCTAATTTTTCTATATAGATTTTTAGGTGTCCATATAATGTCTTTCTATTTTTAGTAGAGACGGGGTCTCGCTCAGGCTGGTCTCGAACTCCTGACCTTGAGCAATCCACCCGCCTCGGCCTCCCAGAGTGCTAGGATTACAGGCGTGAGCCACCGCGCCCGGCCCATTCTTCATTTATTAATTGGGTAGCATGGGGGCAGGGGAGGCAGTTTCCTCCTTCTCCCCCTCTTGTTTTTCTTTATTCCTCTCCCAGTTCCCCCTTCCATCGTCTCGATGGATTTGGATGAGACGTAGACATTTTCTACGTCAGGCCTTAATCATACCGAGGGAGCAGGAGAAAAGTAAGCCGCCTACCATGACACGATGGAATGGAAGTTTGTCAGCCATTGACTGCTGTGGCATTCCGACATTTAGTGTCTTCAGGACATTCTATATTTCTGCTATCCCACTAGAATATATCTCCTCGATCACTACTGTGTGGCCACATCCCAGCTGTTTCGTGAGCCACCCTCAATGTTCGTGACGATGTAGTGTGGGGACTCCCTCCGTCTGGTGCCTTAAACTCGCACATTTGGGGTTTTGTATCAGGATAGCAAAGCGATCACCTTTAAATAACCTGGCTGGCCATGGTGGCTCATGCCCGTGATCCCCGCAACTTGGGAGGCAGAGACGGGAGCGTGACTTGAGCCCAGCAGCTGGAGACCAGCCTGGGTAACACGATGAGACCTCATCTCTACCAACAAAAAAAAAAAAAAGAAAAATTATGGCGGGTGTGGCAGCATTTGCCTATAGTCCCAGCTACTCAGAAGGCTGAGGCAGAGAGGATCACTTAAGCCCTGGATTTGGAGCTTGCTGTGAGCTACAATCAGGCCAAGGCGGCCTGGGAGAGGACAGAGTGAAAGAAATCCTGTCTCAAAAAAAAAAAAAAGAAAAGAAAAGAAAAGAAAAGAAAGAAAACAAGACCGATAACACAACACAACTTAGAAGACTTGGTGTTACCGAAAGCTCGGCCACTTGCCCACGAGGCCGAATAACGAGGACAAGCTGTTTGAGGAGGAAGGAAAGAGAGAGTCTATTTTGCCGGTAAAGGAGAAAATAGGGTAGACCTTCCCATCTCAAGCCTCCGAATTTCCCCGAACATAGGGCTAGGCAGAAATACAGAGCTTTTAATGAGGGGGGGAGGGGTTCTCAGCTTTAGCGTTGATTGTGGTTAATTATTTCAATCGTCCAGGCTCTGCCAAAAACAAAGCCTGTGAACTCTGCCGGCCGCCCACCTGGGGGGGGGGGGGCGGGGCAGGGGACCACTTGGGAGTTTTAAGAAAAGATTTAACCTGCCTTGGGGACATAGGCCAGACTACAAGCTCCCAAAAGTGGTGGTGGTGGTGGTGGTGGTGGTGGGGAGCGTAAAACGACAGAACGTCTTTCTGTCCTTTATTGGTTTCTCCTTTTTCCCCCCTAGGTGCCAAAAGACCTGAGACTGATGCCGAAAAGAAATAGGTACAGGCGCCCACGTGCACACACAAAGATATACGATCGAATACATCGTGTTGACAGTCGGGGAAACTGGAAGATGATGGGGAAGTATCACGAGCAACTTTGTATTTCTTCCAGGACAGGAAAATGGACACGAAGAGAAAAATTCATCGTTCTCGGCGTAGGATAAAAAGCCACATCTTGTTACTTAATATAATTCATTCTGTGATTTAAGTTTTTATACGATATGATATTCGATAAGCCTAAAACACAAGATAAAAGAGAAACAAACAAAAGGGAAAAAATAAAAATAAAAAAGACGACGGGCAGAGGCCTACGGTCCCGGGAGGAGGCAGAGAGCGGGAGGAGGGGCGCCTCCCGCAGACAACAGGGCGGGTGGGCGGAGACCCGCTAGAGGCTAGGGCTGCCCCGGGCGGGCCCAGAGCTGCGGGCCCGGGAAGAAGAGGGTGGGACCGTCCGGACCGTGCTCTCCTCCCCGCCCTCCACACCTCCCGGGAGTCAGCTCTTAAACTCCCAACGTCACCTGACTTTCCGGATCCCGAGGTCTGATCAAAGTGGCCGCTAGGTGACACCCAGCAACCGCTGCCGGTGTCATCCTGAAAAGAACGGACCCTATGACTGACGGGGGTGGGGCGCACAGTGGGTGGCCCGGCCAGCTCCCCTTCCTCCTCGGAGCGGATCGGATCATCTGGAACTTTATCCAGAGAGGAGAGAGTGCCCCTGGGTGTGTGCTAGAAGCCGGAGGGTTGGGGCAGGGACCTACCCAAGAGAGAAGTAGAGTACAGGGAGTTTCAGAGTTGACCCACTCACCATCTCGCCCTGGTCAATACAAGAGTGGCAATATCTGTCACCGTGGAATGAACACTTGGTACCGAAGACCTTTGTCTATGCTGGCCCCCGTATGCCTAGGGGGGGGCATGTGGCCAGAATCTGACATCCTAAACGTCTTCGTAGAAAGAATTTGGGGGTGGGGGTGGGGGAGAGAGACAGAAAAAGAAAAGAGAGGGGGAAAGAAATGGCTGCCACAAAACTATCAGAACAGAGAAGCGACCGATAGGGCCTATCTGGTTAAGTTCTTTCCCTACCCAGAGAACGACTTGACGTAGCTGACGTCACTGCAGTCAGGCCACGTTCCGGTGGACACAGAGAGTCAGGGATAGAATTTCACGCTCGGCACTGTCTCTCGGGACAGCGGGAAGGTGGAGGGTGGCTGAGGGTTCTATGCTCCTTTATCACACACCGTCAGGTAGGTCAGGTAAAATTGAGGACAGATTTCCAGTGTTTCGAGAAAGGAAGAGCACTCGTGCAGGCCATCTATCTGTACGTGGGAGAGTGTCCCCGAAAAGTGGCTTTCAGTGCCGGGATGTGCCTAGGCCAAGAAGGTACACGATCCTGAGTGAGAATGGTCCGTCCCATCGAGTCAGTCGGTAGGAGGCCACCGGGTCGAGACGGAACTGCCCCCCCACCCGCCCCCGCCCCCGCCCCCGCCCCCGCCCCCGCCCCCCAGAGCAGACAGACTCAGAATGGAGTCACTCGGTGCCAGTGCCCTGCCCGGGTGCCCCATCATTCAACCGAACTGGGAAACAGGTGGGCTTTCCGACCCTCGGGAGGGAGCTTCACCGGCGGGCGGACAGATCAGAAGGGGCCCGGCTCCCTTGAGCGGGCAGGCTGGGGACGGTCGGTGGGGTCTCTTGACAGGAGGCACCACGGAACCCTTGAGGCAATGTCGGGGGCACCTATGTTGCGGTCCAAAGCTAGCGTCTGAGAAGTCGTCCCGAAAGCATGATGGCGTCAACAAGTCCCCTCCGTTCAAGAAACGAGATTCATTTCTAGAGGAGGGCCACCCCCGCGGGAGGACCGTAGGCTTCCTGTGGACATTCTCTTCAAAAGGCAATTCACTCAGCGGAGTGAAAATCGGAAAAATCGCTGTCCTCTGACGCAGCTGCAGAGAAAAGATGGCACCAAAATCAATGAAACACACACACACACACAAACACACCTCCTCCCATCTGAACGAGCACTCCGGACGGTCACATAGGGAGAGCGACGGGCAGTCTTCCCCCCCCTGTGGTTTTCTACCTTTCGTTGCGGTTTTTTCCCTCAGTGGATAGAGGAGGAGACACAGGGGGCTCAGCCGGCATGCGAGTGGGTTTATCATCCTCTGTGAGTATCAACACGCGACACCACCTAAGTGAAGGAACACACCGGTGTTTCATGTGATGTGGCTCAATGCCTGGCAGATACGAGCCTTTGCAGGCCTCCTCGTGATCGACAGGACGTCGCCTTGGACACGGACACATCTTGTCCCTCCCTCCCGAGGCGATAGGCGGTTCCGTACCTCCTCGGGGCCAGGGCACAGTCTGCCTAGGCACCTACAACACGTGTGGCAACAGCCTCGATGGCTCTGCCATGAGAACGAACTCCCGTGGCACGGGGGTGGGGTGGGGGGGGGGTCGGGTGCTGAAGAATTCAGCTGAGTGAAGGAATGCC
>NW_027183290.1:0-29875 GCF_041146395.1 Eulemur rufifrons | reverse complement strand
CAGTGGGAAAGGCATTCCCAGAAAGCAAAAAACTGTCGTAAAATGTCTCGATTACGTCCGTAAAGGACATTTTGGGAAAAAAAAAAAATTATAAACAACTAACCAGAGCTCTCTTACCTTAAAAGGGATTTCAGTACATTTGGGTATAGTTGATTCAGATTACTCAGGAAAAATTTCAGTTAATGATGAGTTCCAATTTTGATTATCTTATTCAGGCTAGAGACCGTATTGCACAACTTCTACTGTTACCTTATATACAGATGTTCTAAGGCAAGGAGGTTTTGGAAGTACTGGGACTAAAGTATATTGGCAAACTTTTATTAATGACCAAAGACCTCAATTAGAAATTAAGTTAAATGGCAAATCTTTTGTTGGACTTGTAGATACTGGAGCTGATGTTACAATTATTTCTAAAGGTTTTTGGCCAAAGGCTTGGCCTTTCCTGTTCTTACTGGAATAGGAACGATGACTGACATATTTCAAAGTCGACAAATTTTAAATTGTTCAGGCCCTGATGGACAGACAGCCACTTTAAAACCTTACGTGGCTAACATCACTATTAATTTGTGGGGAAGAGATTTGTTACAACAATGGGGAGCATACATCAATATACCTAATATATCTGCTCCTGCTAAACAGATTATGTTAAATATGAATTATAACCCTTGTTTTGGTTTGGGTAAAAGGAGCCAAGGGGCTAAGACTTTTGAGGCACCAAAGGCACATACTTCTCGATATGGTTTAGGCTATCCAAATTTTGGGTAGCGGCCACTGCTACTGTAAAGCACCATTATGCTCTGGCTTTAAATTGGATATCACAAAAGCCTATATGGACAGAGCAGTGGCCGCTAAACCAAGAAAAATTGGATGCTCTTCAAATATTAGTAGAAGAACAATTACAAGCAGGACATATAAAGGAGTCCACCAGTCCGTGGAATTCTCCTGTATTTGTTATTAAAAAGAAATCTGGCAAATGGCAAATGTTAACTGATTTAAAAATAATCAATATAATTATACAATTAATAATCAAGCCAAACATATTGTTTCTCATTGTCCCACTTGTCAATTAATTAATCAGCCTAAATTTTCTGCAGGAGTTAATCCTCAAGGTCTCTCGCCAAATGAATTATGGCAATGGATGTTACTCATATTCCTGAATTTGGCAAGTTAAGTGTTGTACATGTGACTATAGATACTTATTCCGGTCTTATTATGGCTACTCCATCCTCTGGAGAAACTGTTAGACATGTACTCTCACACTTACACTCCTGTTTTGTATACATGGGATTCCCAGCCACCATTAAAACTGACAATGGCCCTGCTTACACTAGTCATTCTTTTACAGCTTTTTATATTAAATGAGACATCAAGCACATTACTGGCATTCCTTATAATCCTCAAGGACAAGGTACTATAGAACGTACACATCAAACTTTAAAAAACATGCTGTTAAAACAAAAGGGGGGAGGTAGACAGTCTTCCAAGATAGAATAAATCAAGCCTTATTTACCTAAAATTTTTTGAATATTCATAAGGAAGATAAATTAACAGCAATAGAAAAGCATTGGAATGGGAGTCGACAATCAGACTCTTTCCCTCACCAGCCTATCTGGTGGAAAGATAATGTAGAAAATAAATGGAAAAAAGGATGGGCAAAGGGTGTGGGGGAGAGTTTTTGCTTGTGTTTTGACAGATGACAGACAAACAGTCTGGATTCCAAGCAGAAGAATCAAACCCAGAGTGGAAACTCAAGGGGAAAAAGCAGAAGACACGTCAGGCACAGACCATGACGTGGGGACAGCTGAAGAGAACATACGAAGAAGCAGACAGGATATTGAACCAGACATCTGTACCTAAAACGTCTGTAAATCTTTTTCTTGCCATGATCTGCGTGGTGAGCATGGTGGTAAGAGTGTCTGGCAACCAGACACATCACTATTGGGCATTCTAAAATTGCACCCACAGATATACCCCTTTGTAAGAAAGTAATAATTTCTGATCCTAAAATTTGGGTACAATGGGACAATTATAGAGCTCACACGGGGCGCATTCTTGCTGGGTCCACTTCTTATGGTGTTGTCCTAGACTGGAGTCCCTATGGACATCCTGCCTCCTCTCACAATCTTAAAAAGCTTCATTGGAATAAAACTGCCACCTCGATGTCTGTAAAAGACACTGACCTTAAAAGTCATATTACATGGCTCAATGATGCTATGAGCTCTCCAGCTCCTCATATTTAGATGGCCCTATTCATGATCAATTGGGGAAAATATCAGCTGCTTTGCACCCTTTGCGGGCCTGGATTAGCACACACACTCTGGATACAAACAATAGCCGAGAATGGACTTTTAATTTAAATTCTACTCATTATATTCAAGTTTGTGTTAGACTGCCTTACTTATTTATGATTGGACATGCTGTTTATAAAGAACCTTCTTTCCTAGTGACCTGTGACAACTGTTCTTATTATACCTGTATTAACAATTCTATAAAGTTCAACCCTTATAAAGAAACACTTTATATTCTCAAAGCCAGAACAGGACTGTGGTTACCTGTTGAAATGAATAGAGTCTGGCAAGAAACACCAGCAATGTTCCTTTTGGATAAACTACTTAACCACATTCTTAAACGTACAAAAGGATTTATTGGTCTCTTAATAGCAGCTATTTTGGGAATCATTGCTGTCACTGCTTCTGCGGCCACCGCAGGTGTGGCTCTGCATCAGACCGTTCAGACCACTGAATTTGTTCAAAATTGGCACATGATTCAAATCAATTATGGTCTACCCAAAATCAAATTGATTCTAAATTAGCTACTCAAAGTGGCTGACTTACAGCAAGCAGTCACCTTGTTGGGAGACCAGGTTATAAGTCTACAAAAGCAACTTAGACTTTGTTGTGATTGGAATATCACTCAATTTTGTGTTACACCTCATATATATAATCAAACTCGGTTTCTTTGGGAAAACATCAAAGAACATCTACTTAATCAAGGAAATCTGACTGAAGAGACTGGAAACTTACAACAAGAAATATTAAGTACCTTCCGTCACAAACTTAAATTGCTCTTTGAAGCTGACATTATTAATGACATCTCTTCTGGTTTAGAGTCAGCTGATCCGCTTTATCATCTTAAGATCTATGGGAGTTCCACTGTTGTAACTTTTGGTATTATTTTAATCCTTTGCTTGTGTTTATTTATAGTCTGGAGAAAACTCCGAAGAAGATAAGAATCCAGAGACCAACGCCTCGCTGTGATGGCTGTCCAACTCCATCAACTTTCTTCAAAAAATAAAAAAGGGGGGAGATGTTGAGCCTAAGAATACTGAATTATAGAAATGCCCCCTGTATTTCTGGAGATAAGATTTGATTTCAGAAGTCAAATAAGGCTTTGCCTTAAGGAAAAGATAAATGTGTTAGTTCAAGAGCTGCCTCGTCTCAGGAGGGCGTCTTGCTGGTCAGTAGAAGCTGCATCTCAAGGAGACAGCTGTAAACTGGGCCTTTGGTTCTCACCTGTTTTGAAAGACAAGGCAGGCCTCCCTTAGGACCAAAGGTTGCTGGTGCTGCTGACAGGTGGACCCCCGGAGATGAGAGCTAATCAGATAGATATGCTAATGCCCAAGCCGGGCCCAGATGGAACCATGCGGTTCAAGTAATTAACACAAAGCACAGCCCATGTTGACTTCTGGGATCATCTCTGTCTCCAAGAACACAATCACCAGAGCCAAGATGTCTCTGTTTGTTGCTAAAGTAATAGCCTTATCATAAAACTTAGAAGTTTGCCCCAAGAAGATTTTATAACCCATTGTTCCCCTAGTTAGAGTTAGTTAAAGGATCTGTAGTAGACTTTTAGGAGACTTTGACCCTAAAGCAAACTGCCTGTTAGTATGAAAATCCGGTTGCCTGGGCAACCAGAGCCTGTATGTACCCTATATAATACCTGTGTGGAGTTTCAGTCGGGGAAATATTTGATGCGGGTAAAATATTTCCATCCGGATACCCTCCTTTATCTATTTTCATAAACTTTTACTTTATAAACTATATCTTTGGCTCTGTGTATTATTATTGCCATTACTTACACTTTTATTTCTGTTTCCTACTATATTTTTCATCCTTTGCGATGACCCCTGCCTGAGAGACCTGATCGGAAGAAAAAAACCTCTTTGCAGGGAGCGTAGCTAACTCCCCGCAAACTGGCGTAGCCGGCAGGATACTCCGATGGGGTCTTGAAGGCAAAAGGCTTTGCTCGAGCGAAGAGTTCCCGAATTGCATCGCAAGGGACCTGGAGTGGATTGAAAGTCGCGCGCAGTGTCTTACCTAGTGAGAGGTAAGTGAACATCTCCAGGGCAAAGTAAATTATTATTCTGTCCGGATTAAAATAATGAGGAAGACTATCTTTTCTGAGTATGTGGAATTGTTGAGAGCTTATTAAAGAGTACTAGAGTAATTGCCAAAAAGAAAAATCTCGAGAAATTGTTACATTTAATTTCCAAGCACTGTGATTGGTTCCCACCTCCGGTGTGAGTTCAAGCTACAGCAAAAGTAGTTGGCGCTGAAAACATTATGAAAAGCGCTCCAAAAATAAATAAATAAATAAATAAATTAAATTTCTCTATGTATTTAAAAGCTCTGCTCTTTAATTTCTCAAGCTCTACAGCTGTTTCATTCTAACTCAGAATTCTCTTTTAGCGAGACGGAGGATATCCGTCCTAAAATAAGCTTAGTAAAAGATCTGGAGCCTGTTTTTAGCAGAAAAGAGAAGGTCAATTGGGTCCTTCCCTCTGCATTGGGCCAGGATAAGACAAAGCCAATAAAAGTAGGTACCGACCCTCTTCTCGAGTCTATAGAAAATATAGAAAAGAGAAAAAGAAATAATTCTAAAGGAGAACTTTCACTTTAAGAGCTCTCTGCGTGGCTCAAGTCAGCCGCTTTAAGCTTGGGAACCGCTACTTTCTAATGCAAATGATTCCCAGAAGCATGATCCACCCTTGAGAGAGGCTGTTAAAAAAAACTTTTAAAGAACAAACTAAGATCTTAGAAAAGATGATCAGGTTATTGCTCAAATTCAACAGTGCTGTATTAGAACATAAGAGAAGATAGCTTCTCCTAAACAGTCTGTGTTTTCTTGTGTAAGATGTTAAAGAAAATATTAATGAAACTTACGTAGATTTTATTACTAGATTACAAGATGTGCAAAAAACGGTTAGTCCGCCTGACTTAAAAAATTTAATATTACATATATTGGCTTTTAATAATACTAATTCAAAATGTTAGCGGCTTTTACATCCGCCGCTCAAAAAAAAAAAAAAAAGGTTTCGCCGAAAAGTTAAATCAGAGGCTTTTAAAATACAAATGTTGGCTGAGGCTAGCAGTGGGAAAGGCATTCCCAGAAAGCAAAAAACTGTCGTAAAATGTCTCGATTACGTCCGTAAAGGACATTTTGGGAAAAAAAAAAAATTATAAACAACTAACCAGAGCTCTCTTACCTTAAAAGGGATTTCAGTACATTTGGGTATAGTTGATTCAGATTACTCAGGAAAAATTTCAGTTAATGATGAGTTCCAATTTTGATTATCTTATTCAGGCTAGAGACCGTATTGCACAACTTCTACTGTTACCTTATATACAGATGTTCTAAGGCAAGGAGGTTTTGGAAGTACTGGGACTAAAGTATATTGGCAAACTTTTATTAATGACCAAAGACCTCAATTAGAAATTAAGTTAAATGGCAAATCTTTTGTTGGACTTGTAGATACTGGAGCTGATGTTACAATTATTTCTAAAGGTTTTTGGCCAAAGGCTTGGCCTTTCCTGTTCTTACTGGAATAGGAACGATGACTGACATATTTCAAAGTCGACAAATTTTAAATTGTTCAGGCCCTGATGGACAGACAGCCACTTTAAAACCTTACGTGGCTAACATCACTATTAATTTGTGGGGAAGAGATTTGTTACAACAATGGGGAGCATACATCAATATACCTAATATATCTGCTCCTGCTAAACAGATTATGTTAAATATGAATTATAACCCTTGTTTTGGTTTGGGTAAAAGGAGCCAAGGGGCTAAGACTTTTGAGGCACCAAAGGCACATACTTCTCGATATGGTTTAGGCTATCCAAATTTTGGGTAGCGGCCACTGCTACTGTAAAGCACCATTATGCTCTGGCTTTAAATTGGATATCACAAAAGCCTATATGGACAGAGCAGTGGCCGCTAAACCAAGAAAAATTGGATGCTCTTCAAATATTAGTAGAAGAACAATTACAAGCAGGACATATAAAGGAGTCCACCAGTCCGTGGAATTCTCCTGTATTTGTTATTAAAAAGAAATCTGGCAAATGGCAAATGTTAACTGATTTAAAAATAATCAATATAATTATACAATTAATAATCAAGCCAAACATATTGTTTCTCATTGTCCCACTTGTCAATTAATTAATCAGCCTAAATTTTCTGCAGGAGTTAATCCTCAAGGTCTCTCGCCAAATGAATTATGGCAAATGGATGTTACTCATATTCCTGAATTTGGCAAGTTAAGTGTTGTACATGTGACTATAGATACTTATTCCGGTCTTATTATGGCTACTCCATCCTCTGGAGAAACTGTTAGACATGTACTCTCACACTTACACTCCTGTTTTGTATACATGGGATTCCCAGCCACCATTAAAACTGACAATGGCCCTGCTTACACTAGTCATTCTTTTACAGCTTTTTATATTAAATGAGACATCAAGCACATTACTGGCATTCCTTATAATCCTCAAGGACAAGGTACTATAGAACGTACACATCAAACTTTAAAAAACATGCTGTTAAAACAAAAGGGGGGAGGTAGACAGTCTTCCAAGATAGAATAAATCAAGCCTTATTTACCTAAAATTTTTTGAATATTCATAAGGAAGATAAATTAACAGCAATAGAAAAGCATTGGAATGGGAGTCGACAATCAGACTCTTTCCCTCACCAGCCTATCTGGTGGAAAGATAATGTAGAAAATAAATGGAAAAAAGGATGGGCAAAGGTGTGGGGGAGAGTTTTTGCTTGTGTTTTGACAGATGACAGACAAACAGTCTGGATTCCAAGCAGAAGAATCAAACCCAGAGTGGAAACTCAAGGGGAAAAAGCAGAAGACACGTCAGGCACAGACCATGACGTGGGGACAGCTGAAGAGAACATACGAAGAAGCAGACAGGATATTGAACCAGACATCTGTACCTAAAACGTCTGTAAATCTTTTTCTTGCCATGATCTGCGTGGTGAGCATGGTGGTAAGAGTGTCTGGCAACCAGACACATCACTATTGGGCATTCTAAAATTGCACCCACAGATATACCCCTTTGTAAGAAAGTAATAATTTCTGATCCTAAAATTTGGGTACAATGGGACAATTATAGAGCTCACACGGGGCGCATTCTTGCTGGGTCCACTTCTTATGGTGTTGTCCTAGACTGGAGTCCCTATGGACATCCTGCCTCCTCTCACAATCTTAAAAAGCTTCATTGGAATAAAACTGCCACCTCGATGTCTGTAAAAGACACTGACCTTAAAAGTCATATTACATGGCTCAATGATGCTATGAGCTCTCCAGCTCCTCATATTTTAGATGGCCCTATTCATGATCAATTGGGGAAAATATCAGCTGCTTTGCACCCTTTGCGGGCCTGGATTAGCACACACACTCTGGATACAAACAATAGCCGAGAATGGACTTTTAATTTAAATTCTACTCATTATATTCAAGTTTGTGTTAGACTGCCTTACTTATTTATGATTGGACATGCTGTTTATAAAGAACCTTCTTTCCTAGTGACCTGTGACAACTGTTCTTATTATACCTGTATTAACAATTCTATAAAGTTCAACCCTTATAAAGAAACACTTTATATTCTCAAAGCCAGAACAGGACTGTGGTTACCTGTTGAAATGAATAGAGTCTGGCAAGAAACACCAGCAATGTTCCTTTTGGATAAACTACTTAACCACATTCTTAAACGTACAAAAGGATTTATTGGTCTCTTAATAGCAGCTATTTTGGGAATCATTGCTGTCACTGCTTCTGCGGCCACCGCAGGTGTGGCTCTGCATCAGACCGTTCAGACCACTGAATTTGTTCAAAATTGGCACCATGATTCAAATCAATTATGGTCTACCCAAAATCAAATTGATTCTAAATTAGCTACTCAAAGTGGCTGACTTACAGCAAGCAGTCACCTTGTTGGGAGACCAGGTTATAAGTCTACAAAAGCAACTTAGACTTTGTTGTGATTGGAATATCACTCAATTTTGTGTTACACCTCATATATATAATCAAACTCGGTTTCTTTGGGAAAACATCAAAGAACATCTACTTAATCAAGGAAATCTGACTGAAGAGACTGGAAACTTACAACAAGAAATATTAAGTACCTTCCGTCACAAACTTAAATTGCTCTTTGAAGCTGACATTATTAATGACATCTCTTCTGGTTTAGAGTCAGCTGATCCGCTTTATCATCTTAAGATCTATGGGAGTTCCACTGTTGTAACTTTTGGTATTATTTTAATCCTTTGCTTGTGTTTATTTATAGTCTGGAGAAAACTCCGAAGAAGATAAGAATCCAGAGACCAACGCCTCGCTGTGATGGCTGTCCAACTCCATCAACTTTCTTCAAAAAATAAAAAAGGGGGAGATGTTGAGCCTAAGAATACTGAATTATAGAAATGCCCCCTGTATTTCTGGAGATAAGATTTGATTTCAGAAGTCAAATAAGGCTTTGCCTTAAGGAAAAGATAAATGTGTTAGTTCAAGAGCTGCCTCGTCTCAGGAGGGCGTCTTGCTGGTCAGTAGAAGCTGCATCTCAAGGAGACAGCTGTAAACTGGGCCTTTGGTTCTCACCTGTTTTGAAAGACAAGGCAGGCCTCCCTTAGGACCAAAGGTTGCTGGTGCTGCTGACAGGTGGACCCCCGGAGATGAGAGCTAATCAGATAGATATGCTAATGCCCAAGCCGGGCCCAGATGGAACCATGCGGTTCAAGTAATTAACACAAAGCACAGCCCATGTTGACTTCTGGGATCATCTCTGTCTCCAAGAACACAATCACCAGAGCCAAGATGTCTCTGTTTGTTGCTAAAGTAATAGCCTTATCATAAAACTTAGAAGTTTGCCCCAAGAAGATTTTATAACCCATTGTTCCCCTAGTTAGAGTTAGTTAAAGGATCTGTAGTAGACTTTTAGGAGACTTTGACCCTAAAGCAAACTGCCTGTTAGTATGAAAATCCGGTTGCCCTGGGCAACCAGAGCCTGTATGTACCCTATATAATACCTGTGTGGAGTTTCAGTCGGGGAAATATTTGATGCGGGTAAAATATTTCCATCCGGATACCCTCCTTTATCTATTTTCATAAACTTTTACTTTATAAACTATATCTTTGGCTCTGTGTATTATTATTGCCATTACTTACACTTTTATTTCTGTTTCCTACTATATTTTTCATCCTTTGCGATGACCCCTGCCTGAGAGACCTGATCGGAAGAAAAAAACCTCTTTGCAGGGAGCGTAGCTAACTCCCCGCAAACTGGCGTAGCCGGCAGGATACTCCGATGGGGTCTTGAAGGCAAAAGGCTTTGCTCGAGCGAAGAGTTCCCGAATTGCATCGCAAGGGACCTGGAGTGGATTGAAAGTCGCGCGCGTGTCTTACCTAGTGAGAGGTAAGTGAACATCTCCAGGGCAAAGTAAATTATTATTCTGTCCGGATTAAAATAATGAGGAAGACTATCTTTTCTGAGTATGTGGAATTGTTGAGAGCTTATTAAAGAGTACTAGAGTAATTGCCAAAAAGAAAAATCTCGAGAAATTGTTACATTTAATTTCCAAGCACTGTGATTGGTTCCCACCTCCGGGTGAGTTCAAGCTACAGCAAAAGTAGTTGGCGCTGAAAACATTATGAAAAGCGCTCCAAAAATAAATAAATAAATAAATAAATTAAATTTCTCTATGTATTTAAAAGCTCTGCTCTTTAATTTCTCAAGCTCTACAGCTGTTTCATTCTAACTCAGAATTCTCTTTTAGCGAGACGGAGGATATCCGTCCTAAAATAAGCTTAGTAAAAGATCTGGAGCCTGTTTTTAGCAGAAAAGAGAAGGTCAATTGGGTCCTTCCCTCTGCATTGGGCCAGGATAAGACAAAGCCAATAAAAGTAGGTACCGACCCTCTTCTCGAGTCTATAGAAAATATAGAAAAGAGAAAAAGAAATAATTCTAAAGGAGAACTTTCACTTTAAGAGCTCTCTGCGTGGCTCAAGTCAGCCGCTTTAAGCTTGGGAACCGCTACTTTCTAATGCAAATGATTCCCAGAAGCATGATCCACCCTTGAGAGAGGCTGTTAAAAAAAACTTTTAAAGAACAAACTAAGATCTTAGAAAAGATGATCAGGTTATTGCTCAAATTCAACAGTGCTGTATTAGAACATAAGAGAAGATAGCTTCTCCTAAACAGTCTGTGTTTTCTTGTGTAAGATGTTAAAGAAAATATTAATGAAACTTACGTAGATTTTATTACTAGATTACAAGATGTGCAAAAAACGGTTAGTCCGCCTGACTTAAAAAATTTAATATTACATATATTGGCTTTTAATAATACTAATTCAAAATGTTAGCGGCTTTTACATCCGCCGCTCAAAAAAAAAAAAAAAAAGGTTTCGCCGAAAAGTTAAATCAGAGGCTTTTAAAATACAAATGTTGGCTGAGGCTAGCAGTGGGAAAGGCATTCCCAGAAAGCAAAAAACTGTCGTAAAATGTCTCGATTACGTCCGTAAAGGACATTTTGGGAAAAAAAAAAAATTATAAACAACTAACCAGAGCTCTCTTACCTTAAAAGGGATTTCAGTACATTTGGGTATAGTTGATTCAGATTACTCAGGAAAAATTTCAGTTAATGATGAGTTCCAATTTTGATTATCTTATTCAGGCTAGAGACCGTATTGCACAACTTCTACTGTTACCTTATATACAGATGTTCTAAGGCAAGGAGGTTTTGGAAGTACTGGGACTAAAGTATATTGGCAAACTTTTATTAATGACCAAAGACCTCAATTAGAAATTAAGTTAAATGGCAAATCTTTTGTTGGACTTGTAGATACTGGAGCTGATGTTACAATTATTTCTAAAGGTTTTTGGCCAAAGGCTTGGCCTTTCCTGTTCTTACTGGAATAGGAACGATGACTGACATATTTCAAAGTCGACAAATTTTAAATTGTTCAGGCCCTGATGGACAGACAGCCACTTTAAAACCTTACGTGGCTAACATCACTATTAATTTGTGGGGAAGAGATTTGTTACAACAATGGGGAGCATACATCAATATACCTAATATATCTGCTCCTGCTAAACAGATTATGTTAAATATGAATTATAACCCTTGTTTTGGTTTGGGTAAAAGGAGCCAAGGGGCTAAGACTTTTGAGGCACCAAAGGCACATACTTCTCGATATGGTTTAGGCTATCCAAATTTTGGGTAGCGGCCACTGCTACTGTAAAGCACCATTATGCTCTGGCTTTAAATTGGATATCACAAAAGCCTATATGGACAGAGCAGTGGCCGCTAAACCAAGAAAAATTGGATGCTCTTCAAATATTAGTAGAAGAACAATTACAAGCAGGACATATAAAGGAGTCCACCAGTCCGTGGAATTCTCCTGTATTTGTTATTAAAAAGAAATCTGGCAAATGGCAAATGTTAACTGATTTAAAAATAATCAATATAATTATACAATTAATAATCAAGCCAAACATATTGTTTCTCATTGTCCCACTTGTCAATTAATTAATCAGCCTAAATTTTCTGCAGGAGTTAATCCTCAAGGTCTCTCGCCAAATGAATTATGGCAAATGGATGTTACTCATATTCCTGAATTTGGCAAGTTAAGTGTTGTACATGTGACTATAGATACTTATTCCGGTCTTATTATGGCTACTCCATCCTCTGGAGAAACTGTTAGACATGTACTCTCACACTTACACTCCTGTTTTGTATACATGGGATTCCCAGCCACCATTAAAACTGACAATGGCCCTGCTTACACTAGTCATTCTTTTACAGCTTTTTATATTAAATGAGACATCAAGCACATTACTGGCATTCCTTATAATCCTCAAGGACAAGGTACTATAGAACGTACACATCAAACTTTAAAAAACATGCTGTTAAAACAAAAGGGGGGAGGTAGACAGTCTTCCAAGATAGAATAAATCAAGCCTTATTTACCTAAAATTTTTTGAATATTCATAAGGAAGATAAATTAACAGCAATAGAAAAGCATTGGAATGGGAGTCGACAATCAGACTCTTTCCCTCACCAGCCTATCTGGTGGAAAGATAATGTAGAAAATAAATGGAAAAAAGGATGGGCAAAGGTGTGGGGGAGAGTTTTTGCTTGTGTTTTGACAGATGACAGACAAACAGTCTGGATTCCAAGCAGAAGAATCAAACCCAGAGTGGAAACTCAAGGGGAAAAAGCAGAAGACACGTCAGGCACAGACCATGACGTGGGGACAGCTGAAGAGAACATACGAAGAAGCAGACAGGATATTGAACCAGACATCTGTACCTAAAACGTCTGTAAATCTTTTTCTTGCCATGATCTGCGTGGTGAGCATGGTGGTAAGAGTGTCTGGCAACCAGACACATCACTATTGGGCATTCTAAAATTGCACCCACAGATATACCCCTTTGTAAGAAAGTAATAATTTCTGATCCTAAAATTTGGGTACAATGGGACAATTATAGAGCTCACACGGGGCGCATTCTTGCTGGGTCCACTTCTTATGGTGTTGTCCTAGACTGGAGTCCCTATGGACATCCTGCCTCCTCTCACAATCTTAAAAAGCTTCATTGGAATAAAACTGCCACCTCGATGTCTGTAAAAGACACTGACCTTAAAAGTCATATTACATGGCTCAATGATGCTATGAGCTCTCCAGCTCCTCATATTTTAGATGGCCCTATTCATGATCAATTGGGGAAAATATCAGCTGCTTTGCACCCTTTGCGGGCCTGGATTAGCACACACACTCTGGATACAAACAATAGCCGAGAATGGACTTTTAATTTAAATTCTACTCATTATATTCAAGTTTGTGTTAGACTGCCTTACTTATTTATGATTGGACATGCTGTTTATAAAGAACCTTCTTTCCTAGTGACCTGTGACAACTGTTCTTATTATACCTGTATTAACAATTCTATAAAGTTCAACCCTTATAAAGAAACACTTTATATTCTCAAAGCCAGAACAGGACTGTGGTTACCTGTTGAAATGAATAGAGTCTGGCAAGAAACACCAGCAATGTTCCTTTTGGATAAACTACTTAACCACATTCTTAAACGTACAAAAGGATTTATTGGTCTCTTAATAGCAGCTATTTTGGGAATCATTGCTGTCACTGCTTCTGCGGCCACCGCAGGTGTGGCTCTGCATCAGACCGTTCAGACCACTGAATTTGTTCAAAATTGGCACCATGATTCAAATCAATTATGGTCTACCCAAAATCAAATTGATTCTAAATTAGCTACTCAAAGTGGCTGACTTACAGCAAGCAGTCACCTTGTTGGGAGACCAGGTTATAAGTCTACAAAAGCAACTTAGACTTTGTTGTGATTGGAATATCACTCAATTTTGTGTTACACCTCATATATATAATCAAACTCGGTTTCTTTGGGAAAACATCAAAGAACATCTACTTAATCAAGGAAATCTGACTGAAGAGACTGGAAACTTACAACAAGAAATATTAAGTACCTTCCGTCACAAACTTAAATTGCTCTTTGAAGCTGACATTATTAATGACATCTCTTCTGGTTTAGAGTCAGCTGATCCGCTTTATCATCTTAAGATCTATGGGAGTTCCACTGTTGTAACTTTTGGTATTATTTTAATCCTTTGCTTGTGTTTATTTATAGTCTGGAGAAAACTCCGAAGAAGATAAGAATCCAGAGACCAACGCCTCGCTGTGATGGCTGTCCAACTCCATCAACTTTCTTCAAAAAATAAAAAAGGGGGAGATGTTGAGCCTAAGAATACTGAATTATAGAAATGCCCCCTGTATTTCTGGAGATAAGATTTGATTTCAGAAGTCAAATAAGGCTTTGCCTTAAGGAAAAGATAAATGTGTTAGTTCAAGAGCTGCCTCGTCTCAGGAGGGCGTCTTGCTGGTCAGTAGAAGCTGCATCTCAAGGAGACAGCTGTAAACTGGGCCTTTGGTTCTCACCTGTTTTGAAAGACAAGGCAGGCCTCCCTTAGGACCAAAGGTTGCTGGTGCTGCTGACAGGTGGACCCCCGGAGATGAGAGCTAATCAGATAGATATGCTAATGCCCAAGCCGGGCCCAGATGGAACCATGCGGTTCAAGTAATTAACACAAAGCACAGCCCATGTTGACTTCTGGGATCATCTCTGTCTCCAAGAACACAATCACCAGAGCCAAGATGTCTCTGTTTGTTGCTAAAGTAATAGCCTTATCATAAAACTTAGAAGTTTGCCCCAAGAAGATTTTATAACCCATTGTTCCCCTAGTTAGAGTTAGTTAAAGGATCTGTAGTAGACTTTTAGGAGACTTTGACCCTAAAGCAAACTGCCTGTTAGTATGAAAATCCGGTTGCCCTGGGCAACCAGAGCCTGTATGTACCCTATATAATACCTGTGTGGAGTTTCAGTCGGGGAAATATTTGATGCGGGTAAAATATTTCCATCCGGATACCCTCCTTTATCTATTTTCATAAACTTTTACTTTATAAACTATATCTTTGGCTCTGTGTATTATTATTGCCATTACTTACACTTTTATTTCTGTTTCCTACTATATTTTTCATCCTTTGCGATGACCCCTGCCTGAGAGACCTGATCGGAAGAAAAAAACCTCTTTGCAGGGAGCGTAGCTAACTCCCCGCAAACTGGCGTAGCCGGCAGGATACTCCGATGGGGTCTTGAAGGCAAAAGGCTTTGCTCGAGCGAAGAGTTCCCGAATTGCATCGCAAGGGACCTGGAGTGGATTGAAAGTCGCGCGCGTGTCTTACCTAGTGAGAGGTAAGTGAACATCTCCAGGGCAAAGTAAATTATTATTCTGTCCGGATTAAAATAATGAGGAAGACTATCTTTTCTGAGTATGTGGAATTGTTGAGAGCTTATTAAAGAGTACTAGAGTAATTGCCAAAAAGAAAAATCTCGAGAAATTGTTACATTTAATTTCCAAGCACTGTGATTGGTTCCCACCTCCGGGTGAGTTCAAGCTACAGCAAAAGTAGTTGGCACTGAAAACATTATGAAAAGCGCTCCAAAAATAAATAAATAAATAAATAAATTAAATTTCTCTATGTATTTAAAAGCTCTGCTCTTTAATTTCTCAAGCTCTACAGCTGTTTCATTCTAACTCAGAATTCTCTTTTAGCGAGACGGAGGATATCCGTCCTAAAATAAGCTTAGTAAAAGATCTGGAGCCTGTTTTTAGCAGAAAAGAGAAGGTCAATTGGGTCCTTCCCTCTGCATTGGGCCAGGATAAGACAAAGCCAATAAAAGTAGGTACCGACCCTCTTCTCGAGTCTATAGAAAATATAGAAAAGAGAAAAAGAAATAATTCTAAAGGAGAACTTTCACTTTAAGAGCTCTCTGCGTGGCTCAAGTCAGCCGCTTTAAGCTTGGGAACCGCTACTTTCTAATGCAAATGATTCCCAGAAGCATGATCCACCCTTGAGAGAGGCTGTTAAAAAAAACTTTTAAAGAACAAACTAAGATCTTAGAAAAGATGATCAGGTTATTGCTCAAATTCAACAGTGCTGTATTAGAACATAAGAGAAGATAGCTTCTCCTAAACAGTCTGTGTTTTCTTGTGTAAGATGTTAAAGAAAATATTAATGAAACTTACGTAGATTTTATTACTAGATTACAAGATGTGCAAAAAACGGTTAGTCCGCCTGACTTAAAAAATTTAATATTACATATATTGGCTTTTAATAATACTAATTCAAAATGTTAGCGGCTTTTACATCCGCCGCTCAAAAAAAAAAAAAAAAGGTTTCGCCGAAAAGTTAAATCAGAGGCTTTTAAAATACAAATGTTGGCTGAGGCTAGCAGTGGGAAAGGCATTCCCAGAAAGCAAAAAACTGTCGTAAAATGTCTCGATTACGTCCGTAAAGGACATTTTGGGAAAAAAAAAAAATTATAAACAACTAACCAGAGCTCTCTTACCTTAAAAGGGATTTCAGTACATTTGGGTATAGTTGATTCAGATTACTCAGGAAAAATTTCAGTTAATGATGAGTTCCAATTTTGATTATCTTATTCAGGCTAGAGACCGTATTGCACAACTTCTACTGTTACCTTATATACAGATGTTCTAAGGCAAGGAGGTTTTGGAAGTACTGGGACTAAAGTATATTGGCAAACTTTTATTAATGACCAAAGACCTCAATTAGAAATTAAGTTAAATGGCAAATCTTTTGTTGGACTTGTAGATACTGGAGCTGATGTTACAATTATTTCTAAAGGTTTTTGGCCAAAGGCTTGGCCTTTCCTGTTCTTACTGGAATAGGAACGATGACTGACATATTTCAAAGTCGACAAATTTTAAATTGTTCAGGCCCTGATGGACAGACAGCCACTTTAAAACCTTACGTGGCTAACATCACTATTAATTTGTGGGGAAGAGATTTGTTACAACAATGGGGAGCATACATCAATATACCTAATATATCTGCTCCTGCTAAACAGATTATGTTAAATATGAATTATAACCCTTGTTTTGGTTTGGGTAAAAGGAGCCAAGGGGCTAAGACTTTTGAGGCACCAAAGGCACATACTTCTCGATATGGTTTAGGCTATCCAAATTTTGGGTAGCGGCCACTGCTACTGTAAAGCACCATTATGCTCTGGCTTTAAATTGGATATCACAAAAGCCTATATGGACAGAGCAGTGGCCGCTAAACCAAGAAAAATTGGATGCTCTTCAAATATTAGTAGAAGAACAATTACAAGCAGGACATATAAAGGAGTCCACCAGTCCGTGGAATTCTCCTGTATTTGTTATTAAAAAGAAATCTGGCAAATGGCAAATGTTAACTGATTTAAAAATAATCAATATAATTATACAATTAATAATCAAGCCAAACATATTGTTTCTCATTGTCCCACTTGTCAATTAATTAATCAGCCTAAATTTTCTGCAGGAGTTAATCCTCAAGGTCTCTCGCCAAATGAATTATGGCAAATGGATGTTACTCATATTCCTGAATTTGGCAAGTTAAGTGTTGTACATGTGACTATAGATACTTATTCCGGTCTTATTATGGCTACTCCATCCTCTGGAGAAACTGTTAGACATGTACTCTCACACTTACACTCCTGTTTTGTATACATGGGATTCCCAGCCACCATTAAAACTGACAATGGCCCTGCTTACACTAGTCATTCTTTTACAGCTTTTTATATTAAATGAGACATCAAGCACATTACTGGCATTCCTTATAATCCTCAAGGACAAGGTACTATAGAACGTACACATCAAACTTTAAAAAACATGCTGTTAAAACAAAAGGGGGGAGGTAGACAGTCTTCCAAGATAGAATAAATCAAGCCTTATTTACCTAAAATTTTTTGAATATTCATAAGGAAGATAAATTAACAGCAATAGAAAAGCATTGGAATGGGAGTCGACAATCAGACTCTTTCCCTCACCAGCCTATCTGGTGGAAAGATAATGTAGAAAATAAATGGAAAAAAGGATGGGCAAAGGTGTGGGGGAGAGTTTTTGCTTGTGTTTTGACAGATGACAGACAAACAGTCTGGATTCCAAGCAGAAGAATCAAACCCAGAGTGGAAACTCAAGGGGAAAAAGCAGAAGACACGTCAGGCACAGACCATGACGTGGGGACAGCTGAAGAGAACATACGAAGAAGCAGACAGGATATTGAACCAGACATCTGTACCTAAAACGTCTGTAAATCTTTTTCTTGCCATGATCTGCGTGGTGAGCATGGTGGTAAGAGTGTCTGGCAACCAGACACATCACTATTGGGCATTCTAAAATTGCACCCACAGATATACCCCTTTGTAAGAAAGTAATAATTTCTGATCCTAAAATTTGGGTACAATGGGACAATTATAGAGCTCACACGGGGCGCATTCTTGCTGGGTCCACTTCTTATGGTGTTGTCCTAGACTGGAGTCCCTATGGACATCCTGCCTCCTCTCACAATCTTAAAAAGCTTCATTGGAATAAAACTGCCACCTCGATGTCTGTAAAAGACACTGACCTTAAAAGTCATATTACATGGCTCAATGATGCTATGAGCTCTCCAGCTCCTCATATTTTAGATGGCCCTATTCATGATCAATTGGGGAAAATATCAGCTGCTTTGCACCCTTTGCGGGCCTGGATTAGCACACACACTCTGGATACAAACAATAGCCGAGAATGGACTTTTAATTTAAATTCTACTCATTATATTCAAGTTTGTGTTAGACTGCCTTACTTATTTATGATTGGACATGCTGTTTATAAAGAACCTTCTTTCCTAGTGACCTGTGACAACTGTTCTTATTATACCTGTATTAACAATTCTATAAAGTTCAACCCTTATAAAGAAACACTTTATATTCTCAAAGCCAGAACAGGACTGTGGTTACCTGTTGAAATGAATAGAGTCTGGCAAGAAACACCAGCAATGTTCCTTTTGGATAAACTACTTAACCACATTCTTAAACGTACAAAAGGATTTATTGGTCTCTTAATAGCAGCTATTTTGGGAATCATTGCTGTCACTGCTTCTGCGGCCACCGCAGGTGTGGCTCTGCATCAGACCGTTCAGACCACTGAATTTGTTCAAAATTGGCACCATGATTCAAATCAATTATGGTCTACCCAAAATCAAATTGATTCTAAATTAGCTACTCAAAGTGGCTGACTTACAGCAAGCAGTCACCTTGTTGGGAGACCAGGTTATAAGTCTACAAAAGCAACTTAGACTTTGTTGTGATTGGAATATCACTCAATTTTGTGTTACACCTCATATATATAATCAAACTCGGTTTCTTTGGGAAAACATCAAAGAACATCTACTTAATCAAGGAAATCTGACTGAAGAGACTGGAAACTTACAACAAGAAATATTAAGTACCTTCCGTCACAAACTTAAATTGCTCTTTGAAGCTGACATTATTAATGACATCTCTTCTGGTTTAGAGTCAGCTGATCCGCTTTATCATCTTAAGATCTATGGGAGTTCCACTGTTGTAACTTTTGGTATTATTTTAATCCTTTGCTTGTGTTTATTTATAGTCTGGAGAAAACTCCGAAGAAGATAAGAATCCAGAGACCAACGCCTCGCTGTGATGGCTGTCCAACTCCATCAACTTTCTTCAAAAAATAAAAAAGGGGGAGATGTTGAGCCTAAGAATACTGAATTATAGAAATGCCCCCTGTATTTCTGGAGATAAGATTTGATTTCAGAAGTCAAATAAGGCTTTGCCTTAAGGAAAAGATAAATGTGTTAGTTCAAGAGCTGCCTCGTCTCAGGAGGGCGTCTTGCTGGTCAGTAGAAGCTGCATCTCAAGGAGACAGCTGTAAACTGGGCCTTTGGTTCTCACCTGTTTTGAAAGACAAGGCAGGCCTCCCTTAGGACCAAAGGTTGCTGGTGCTGCTGACAGGTGGACCCCCGGAGATGAGAGCTAATCAGATAGATATGCTAATGCCCAAGCCGGGCCCAGATGGAACCATGCGGTTCAAGTAATTAACACAAAGCACAGCCCATGTTGACTTCTGGGATCATCTCTGTCTCCAAGAACACAATCACCAGAGCCAAGATGTCTCTGTTTGTTGCTAAAGTAATAGCCTTATCATAAAACTTAGAAGTTTGCCCCAAGAAGATTTTATAACCCATTGTTCCCCTAGTTAGAGTTAGTTAAAGGATCTGTAGTAGACTTTTAGGAGACTTTGACCCTAAAGCAAACTGCCTGTTAGTATGAAAATCCGGTTGCCCTGGGCAACCAGAGCCTGTATGTACCCTATATAATACCTGTGTGGAGTTTCAGTCGGGGAAATATTTGATGCGGGTAAAATATTTCCATCCGGATACCCTCCTTTATCTATTTTCATAAACTTTTACTTTATAAACTATATCTTTGGCTCTGTGTATTATTATTGCCATTACTTACACTTTTATTTCTGTTTCCTACTATATTTTTCATCCTTTGCGATGACCCCTGCCTGAGAGACCTGATCGGAAGAAAAAAACCTCTTTGCAGGGAGCGTAGCTAACTCCCCGCAAACTGGCGTAGCCGGCAGGATACTCCGATGGGGTCTTGAAGGCAAAAGGCTTTGCTCGAGCGAAGAGTTCCCGAATTGCATCGCAAGGGACCTGGAGTGGATTGAAAGTCGCGCGCGTGTCTTACCTAGTGAGAGGTAAGTGAACATCTCCAGGGCAAAGTAAATTATTATTCTGTCCGGATTAAAATAATGAGGAAGACTATCTTTTCTGAGTATGTGGAATTGTTGAGAGCTTATTAAAGAGTACTAGAGTAATTGCCAAAAAGAAAAATCTCGAGAAATTGTTACATTTAATTTCCAAGCACTGTGATTGGTTCCCACCTCCGGGTGAGTTCAAGCTACAGCAAAAGTAGTTGGCACTGAAAACATTATGAAAAGCGCTCCAAAAATAAATAAATAAATAAATAAATTAAATTTCTCTATGTATTTAAAAGCTCTGCTCTTTAATTTCTCAAGCTCTACAGCTGTTTCATTCTAACTCAGAATTCTCTTTTAGCGAGACGGAGGATATCCGTCCTAAAATAAGCTTAGTAAAAGATCTGGAGCCTGTTTTTAGCAGAAAAGAGAAGGTCAATTGGGTCCTTCCCTCTGCATTGGGCCAGGATAAGACAAAGCCAATAAAAGTAGGTACCGACCCTCTTCTCGAGTCTATAGAAAATATAGAAAAGAGAAAAAGAAATAATTCTAAAGGAGAACTTTCACTTTAAGAGCTCTCTGCGTGGCTCAAGTCAGCCGCTTTAAGCTTGGGAACCGCTACTTTCTAATGCAAATGATTCCCAGAAGCATGATCCACCCTTGAGAGAGGCTGTTAAAAAAAACTTTTAAAGAACAAACTAAGATCTTAGAAAAGATGATCAGGTTATTGCTCAAATTCAACAGTGCTGTATTAGAACATAAGAGAAGATAGCTTCTCCTAAACAGTCTGTGTTTTCTTGTGTAAGATGTTAAAGAAAATATTAATGAAACTTACGTAGATTTTATTACTAGATTACAAGATGTGCAAAAAACGGTTAGTCCGCCTGACTTAAAAAATTTAATATTACATATATTGGCTTTTAATAATACTAATTCAAAATGTTAGCGGCTTTTACATCCGCCGCTCAAAAAAAAAAAAAAAAGGTTTCGCCGAAAAGTTAAATCAGAGGCTTTTAAAATACAAATGTTGGCTGAGGCTAGCAGTGGGAAAGGCATTCCCAGAAAGCAAAAAACTGTCGTAAAATGTCTCGATTACGTCCGTAAAGGACATTTTGGGAAAAAAAAAAAATTATAAACAACTAACCAGAGCTCTCTTACCTTAAAAGGGATTTCAGTACATTTGGGTATAGTTGATTCAGATTACTCAGGAAAAATTTCAGTTAATGATGAGTTCCAATTTTGATTATCTTATTCAGGCTAGAGACCGTATTGCACAACTTCTACTGTTACCTTATATACAGATGTTCTAAGGCAAGGAGGTTTTGGAAGTACTGGGACTAAAGTATATTGGCAAACTTTTATTAATGACCAAAGACCTCAATTAGAAATTAAGTTAAATGGCAAATCTTTTGTTGGACTTGTAGATACTGGAGCTGATGTTACAATTATTTCTAAAGGTTTTTGGCCAAAGGCTTGGCCTTTCCTGTTCTTACTGGAATAGGAACGATGACTGACATATTTCAAAGTCGACAAATTTTAAATTGTTCAGGCCCTGATGGACAGACAGCCACTTTAAAACCTTACGTGGCTAACATCACTATTAATTTGTGGGGAAGAGATTTGTTACAACAATGGGGAGCATACATCAATATACCTAATATATCTGCTCCTGCTAAACAGATTATGTTAAATATGAATTATAACCCTTGTTTTGGTTTGGGTAAAAGGAGCCAAGGGGCTAAGACTTTTGAGGCACCAAAGGCACATACTTCTCGATATGGTTTAGGCTATCCAAATTTTGGGTAGCGGCCACTGCTACTGTAAAGCACCATTATGCTCTGGCTTTAAATTGGATATCACAAAAGCCTATATGGACAGAGCAGTGGCCGCTAAACCAAGAAAAATTGGATGCTCTTCAAATATTAGTAGAAGAACAATTACAAGCAGGACATATAAAGGAGTCCACCAGTCCGTGGAATTCTCCTGTATTTGTTATTAAAAAGAAATCTGGCAAATGGCAAATGTTAACTGATTTAAAAATAATCAATATAATTATACAATTAATAATCAAGCCAAACATATTGTTTCTCATTGTCCCACTTGTCAATTAATTAATCAGCCTAAATTTTCTGCAGGAGTTAATCCTCAAGGTCTCTCGCCAAATGAATTATGGCAAATGGATGTTACTCATATTCCTGAATTTGGCAAGTTAAGTGTTGTACATGTGACTATAGATACTTATTCCGGTCTTATTATGGCTACTCCATCCTCTGGAGAAACTGTTAGACATGTACTCTCACACTTACACTCCTGTTTTGTATACATGGGATTCCCAGCCACCATTAAAACTGACAATGGCCCTGCTTACACTAGTCATTCTTTTACAGCTTTTTATATTAAATGAGACATCAAGCACATTACTGGCATTCCTTATAATCCTCAAGGACAAGGTACTATAGAACGTACACATCAAACTTTAAAAAACATGCTGTTAAAACAAAAGGGGGGAGGTAGACAGTCTTCCAAGATAGAATAAATCAAGCCTTATTTACCTAAAATTTTTTGAATATTCATAAGGAAGATAAATTAACAGCAATAGAAAAGCATTGGAATGGGAGTCGACAATCAGACTCTTTCCCTCACCAGCCTATCTGGTGGAAAGATAATGTAGAAAATAAATGGAAAAAAGGATGGGCAAAGGTGTGGGGGAGAGTTTTTGCTTGTGTTTTGACAGATGACAGACAAACAGTCTGGATTCCAAGCAGAAGAATCAAACCCAGAGTGGAAACTCAAGGGGAAAAAGCAGAAGACACGTCAGGCACAGACCATGACGTGGGGACAGCTGAAGAGAACATACGAAGAAGCAGACAGGATATTGAACCAGACATCTGTACCTAAAACGTCTGTAAATCTTTTTCTTGCCATGATCTGCGTGGTGAGCATGGTGGTAAGAGTGTCTGGCAACCAGACACATCACTATTGGGCATTCTAAAATTGCACCCACAGATATACCCCTTTGTAAGAAAGTAATAATTTCTGATCCTAAAATTTGGGTACAATGGGACAATTATAGAGCTCACACGGGGCGCATTCTTGCTGGGTCCACTTCTTATGGTGTTGTCCTAGACTGGAGTCCCTATGGACATCCTGCCTCCTCTCACAATCTTAAAAAGCTTCATTGGAATAAAACTGCCACCTCGATGTCTGTAAAAGACACTGACCTTAAAAGTCATATTACATGGCTCAATGATGCTATGAGCTCTCCAGCTCCTCATATTTTAGATGGCCCTATTCATGATCAATTGGGGAAAATATCAGCTGCTTTGCACCCTTTGCGGGCCTGGATTAGCACACACACTCTGGATACAAACAATAGCCGAGAATGGACTTTTAATTTAAATTCTACTCATTATATTCAAGTTTGTGTTAGACTGCCTTACTTATTTATGATTGGACATGCTGTTTATAAAGAACCTTCTTTCCTAGTGACCTGTGACAACTGTTCTTATTATACCTGTATTAACAATTCTATAAAGTTCAACCCTTATAAAGAAACACTTTATATTCTCAAAGCCAGAACAGGACTGTGGTTACCTGTTGAAATGAATAGAGTCTGGCAAGAAACACCAGCAATGTTCCTTTTGGATAAACTACTTAACCACATTCTTAAACGTACAAAAGGATTTATTGGTCTCTTAATAGCAGCTATTTTGGGAATCATTGCTGTCACTGCTTCTGCGGCCACCGCAGGTGTGGCTCTGCATCAGACCGTTCAGACCACTGAATTTGTTCAAAATTGGCACCATGATTCAAATCAATTATGGTCTACCCAAAATCAAATTGATTCTAAATTAGCTACTCAAAGTGGCTGACTTACAGCAAGCAGTCACCTTGTTGGGAGACCAGGTTATAAGTCTACAAAAGCAACTTAGACTTTGTTGTGATTGGAATATCACTCAATTTTGTGTTACACCTCATATATATAATCAAACTCGGTTTCTTTGGGAAAACATCAAAGAACATCTACTTAATCAAGGAAATCTGACTGAAGAGACTGGAAACTTACAACAAGAAATATTAAGTACCTTCCGTCACAAACTTAAATTGCTCTTTGAAGCTGACATTATTAATGACATCTCTTCTGGTTTAGAGTCAGCTGATCCGCTTTATCATCTTAAGATCTATGGGAGTTCCACTGTTGTAACTTTTGGTATTATTTTAATCCTTTGCTTGTGTTTATTTATAGTCTGGAGAAAACTCCGAAGAAGATAAGAATCCAGAGACCAACGCCTCGCTGTGATGGCTGTCCAACTCCATCAACTTTCTTCAAAAAATAAAAAAGGGGGAGATGTTGAGCCTAAGAATACTGAATTATAGAAATGCCCCCTGTATTTCTGGAGATAAGATTTGATTTCAGAAGTCAAATAAGGCTTTGCCTTAAGGAAAAGATAAATGTGTTAGTTCAAGAGCTGCCTCGTCTCAGGAGGGCGTCTTGCTGGTCAGTAGAAGCTGCATCTCAAGGAGACAGCTGTAAACTGGGCCTTTGGTTCTCACCTGTTTTGAAAGACAAGGCAGGCCTCCCTTAGGACCAAAGGTTGCTGGTGCTGCTGACAGGTGGACCCCCGGAGATGAGAGCTAATCAGATAGATATGCTAATGCCCAAGCCGGGCCCAGATGGAACCATGCGGTTCAAGTAATTAACACAAAGCACAGCCCATGTTGACTTCTGGGATCATCTCTGTCTCCAAGAACACAATCACCAGAGCCAAGATGTCTCTGTTTGTTGCTAAAGTAATAGCCTTATCATAAAACTTAGAAGTTTGCCCCAAGAAGATTTTATAACCCATTGTTCCCCTAGTTAGAGTTAGTTAAAGGATCTGTAGTAGACTTTTAGGAGACTTTGACCCTAAAGCAAACTGCCTGTTAGTATGAAAATCCGGTTGCCCTGGGCAACCAGAGCCTGTATGTACCCTATATAATACCTGTGTGGAGTTTCAGTCGGGGAAATATTTGATGCGGGTAAAATATTTCCATCCGGATACCCTCCTTTATCTATTTTCATAAACTTTTACTTTATAAACTATATCTTTGGCTCTGTGTATTATTATTGCCATTACTTACACTTTTATTTCTGTTTCCTACTATATTTTTCATCCTTTGCGATGACCCCTGCCTGAGAGACCTGATCGGAAGAAAAAAACCTCTTTGCAGGGAGCGTAGCTAACTCCCCGCAAACTGGCGTAGCCGGCAGGATACTCCGATGGGGTCTTGAAGGCAAAAGGCTTTGCTCGAGCGAAGAGTTCCCGAATTGCATCGCAAGGGACCTGGAGTGGATTGAAAGTCGCGCGCGTGTCTTACCTAGTGAGAGGTAAGTGAACATCTCCAGGGCAAAGTAAATTATTATTCTGTCCGGATTAAAATAATGAGGAAGACTATCTTTTCTGAGTATGTGGAATTGTTGAGAGCTTATTAAAGAGTACTAGAGTAATTGCCAAAAAGAAAAATCTCGAGAAATTGTTACATTTAATTTCCAAGCACTGTGATTGGTTCCCACCTCCGGGTGAGTTCAAGCTACAGCAAAAGTAGTTGGCGCTGAAAACATTATGAAAAGCGCTCCAAAAATAAATAAATAAATAAATAAATTAAATTTCTCTATGTATTTAAAAGCTCTGCTCTTTAATTTCTCAAGCTCTACAGCTGTTTCATTCTAACTCAGAATTCTCTTTTAGCGAGACGGAGGATATCCGTCCTAAAATAAGCTTAGTAAAAGATCTGGAGCCTGTTTTTAGCAGAAAAGAGAAGGTCAATTGGGTCCTTCCCTCTGCATTGGGCCAGGATAAGACAAAGCCAATAAAAGTAGGTACCGACCCTCTTCTCGAGTCTATAGAAAATATAGAAAAGAGAAAAAGAAATAATTCTAAAGGAGAACTTTCACTTTAAGAGCTCTCTGCGTGGCTCAAGTCAGCCGCTTTAAGCTTGGGAACCGCTACTTTCTAATGCAAATGATTCCCAGAAGCATGATCCACCCTTGAGAGAGGCTGTTAAAAAAAACTTTTAAAGAACAAACTAAGATCTTAGAAAAGATGATCAGGTTATTGCTCAAATTCAACAGTGCTGTATTAGAACATAAGAGAAGATAGCTTCTCCTAAACAGTCTGTGTTTTCTTGTGTAAGATGTTAAAGAAAATATTAATGAAACTTACGTAGATTTTATTACTAGATTACAAGATGTGCAAAAAACGGTTAGTCCGCCTGACTTAAAAAATTTAATATTACATATATTGGCTTTTAATAATACTAATTCAAAATGTTAGCGGCTTTTACATCCGCCGCTCAAAAAAAAAAAAAAAAGGTTTCGCCGAAAAGTTAAATCAGAGGCTTTTAAAATACAAATGTTGGCTGAGGCTAGCAGTGGGAAAGGCATTCCCAGAAAGCAAAAAACTGTCGTAAAATGTCTCGATTACGTCCGTAAAGGACATTTTGGGAAAAAAAAAAAATTATAAACAACTAACCAGAGCTCTCTTACCTTAAAAGGGATTTCAGTACATTTGGGTATAGTTGATTCAGATTACTCAGGAAAAATTTCAGTTAATGATGAGTTCCAATTTTGATTATCTTATTCAGGCTAGAGACCGTATTGCACAACTTCTACTGTTACCTTATATACAGATGTTCTAAGGCAAGGAGGTTTTGGAAGTACTGGAACTAAAGTATATTGGCAAACTTTTATTAATGACCAAAGACCTCAATTAGAAATTAAGTTAAATGGCAAATCTTTTGTTGGACTTGTAGATACTGGAGCTGATGTTACAATTATTTCTAAAGGTTTTTGGCCAAAGGCTTGGCCTTTCCTGTTCTTACTGGAATAGGAACGATGACTGACATATTTCAAAGTCGACAAATTTTAAATTGTTCAGGCCCTGATGGACAGACAGCCACTTTAAAACCTTACGTGGCTAACATCACTATTAATTTGTGGGGAAGAGATTTGTTACAACAATGGGGAGCATACATCAATATACCTAATATATCTGCTCCTGCTAAACAGATTATGTTAAATATGAATTATAACCCTTGTTTTGGTTTGGGTAAAAGGAGCCAAGGGGCTAAGACTTTTGAGGCACCAAAGGCACATACTTCTCGATATGGTTTAGGCTATCCAAATTTTGGGTAGCGGCCACTGCTACTGTAAAGCACCATTATGCTCTGGCTTTAAATTGGATATCACAAAAGCCTATATGGACAGAGCAGTGGCCGCTAAACCAAGAAAAATTGGATGCTCTTCAAATATTAGTAGAAGAACAATTACAAGCAGGACATATAAAGGAGTCCACCAGTCCGTGGAATTCTCCTGTATTTGTTATTAAAAAGAAATCTGGCAAATGGCAAATGTTAACTGATTTAAAAATAATCAATATAATTATACAATTAATAATCAAGCCAAACATATTGTTTCTCATTGTCCCACTTGTCAATTAATTAATCAGCCTAAATTTTCTGCAGGAGTTAATCCTCAAGGTCTCTCGCCAAATGAATTATGGCAAATGGATGTTACTCATATTCCTGAATTTGGCAAGTTAAGTGTTGTACATGTGACTATAGATACTTATTCCGGTCTTATTATGGCTACTCCATCCTCTGGAGAAACTGTTAGACATGTACTCTCACACTTACACTCCTGTTTTGTATACATGGGATTCCCAGCCACCATTAAAACTGACAATGGCCCTGCTTACACTAGTCATTCTTTTACAGCTTTTTATATTAAATGAGACATCAAGCACATTACTGGCATTCCTTATAATCCTCAAGGACAAGGTACTATAGAACGTACACATCAAACTTTAAAAAACATGCTGTTAAAACAAAAGGGGGGAGGTAGACAGTCTTCCAAGATAGAATAAATCAAGCCTTATTTACCTAAAATTTTTTGAATATTCATAAGGAAGATAAATTAACAGCAATAGAAAAGCATTGGAATGGGAGTCGACAATCAGACTCTTTCCCTCACCAGCCTATCTGGTGGAAAGATAATGTAGAAAATAAATGGAAAAAAGGATGGGCAAAGGTGTGGGGGAGAGTTTTTGCTTGTGTTTTGACAGATGACAGACAAACAGTCTGGATTCCAAGCAGAAGAATCAAACCCAGAGTGGAAACTCAAGGGGAAAAAGCAGAAGACACGTCAGGCACAGACCATGACGTGGGGACAGCTGAAGAGAACATACGAAGAAGCAGACAGGATATTGAACCAGACATCTGTACCTAAAACGTCTGTAAATCTTTTTCTTGCCATGATCTGCGTGGTGAGCATGGTGGTAAGAGTGTCTGGCAACCAGACACATCACTATTGGGCATTCTAAAATTGCACCCACAGATATACCCCTTTGTAAGAAAGTAATAATTTCTGATCCTAAAATTTGGGTACAATGGGACAATTATAGAGCTCACACGGGGCGCATTCTTGCTGGGTCCACTTCTTATGGTGTTGTCCTAGACTGGAGTCCCTATGGACATCCTGCCTCCTCTCACAATCTTAAAAAGCTTCATTGGAATAAAACTGCCACCTCGATGTCTGTAAAAGACACTGACCTTAAAAGTCATATTACATGGCTCAATGATGCTATGAGCTCTCCAGCTCCTCATATTTTAGATGGCCCTATTCATGATCAATTGGGGAAAATATCAGCTGCTTTGCACCCTTTGCGGGCCTGGATTAGCACACACACTCTGGATACAAACAATAGCCGAGAATGGACTTTTAATTTAAATTCTACTCATTATATTCAAGTTTGTGTTAGACTGCCTTACTTATTTATGATTGGACATGCTGTTTATAAAGAACCTTCTTTCCTAGTGACCTGTGACAACTGTTCTTATTATACCTGTATTAACAATTCTATAAAGTTCAACCCTTATAAAGAAACACTTTATATTCTCAAAGCCAGAACAGGACTGTGGTTACCTGTTGAAATGAATAGAGTCTGGCAAGAAACACCAGCAATGTTCCTTTTGGATAAACTACTTAACCACATTCTTAAACGTACAAAAGGATTTATTGGTCTCTTAATAGCAGCTATTTTGGGAATCATTGCTGTCACTGCTTCTGCGGCCACCGCAGGTGTGGCTCTGCATCAGACCGTTCAGACCACTGAATTTGTTCAAAATTGGCACCATGATTCAAATCAATTATGGTCTACCCAAAATCAAATTGATTCTAAATTAGCTACTCAAAGTGGCTGACTTACAGCAAGCAGTCACCTTGTTGGGAGACCAGGTTATAAGTCTACAAAAGCAACTTAGACTTTGTTGTGATTGGAATATCACTCAATTTTGTGTTACACCTCATATATATAATCAACTCGGTTTCTTTGGGAAAACATCAAAGAACATCTACTTAATCAAGGAAATCTGACTGAAGAGACTGGAAACTTACAACAAGAAAT